>NW_027034999.1:0-9348 GCF_034236695.1 Oncorhynchus nerka | reverse complement strand
CAGACTGCTGCAGACTGCTGCAGACAGCATAGACTGCTACAGACTGCTACAGACTGCTGCAGACAGCTAGACTGCTACAGACTGCTGCAGACAGCTACAGACAGCTACAGACTGCTACAGACTGCTACAGACTGCTACAGACAGCTGCAGACATTAACAGACTGCTACAGACAGCTACATACTGCTACAGACATCAGTAGACAGCTACAGACTGCTACAGACAGCCAGACAGGCAGACAGCTACAGACTGCTACAGACAGCTGCAGACAGCTAGACTGTTACAGACAGCAGTAGACAGCTACAGACTGCTACAGACTGCTCCAGACAGCAGTAGACAGCTACAGACAGCTACAGACACAGCTACAGACTGTTACAGACAGCTACAGACTGCTACAGACAGCTACAGACTGCTACAGAGAGCTATAGACAGACAGCTACAGACAGCTACAGACAGCTACAGACTGCTACAGACTGCTGCAGACTGCTACAGACTGCTACAGACAGCTGCAGACATTACAGACAGCTACAGACAGCTACATACTGCTACAGACAGCAGTAGACAGCTACAGACTGCTACAGACAGCTACAGACAGCTACAGACACAACAGCAGACTGCTACAGACTGCTACAGACAGCAGTAGACAGCTACAGACTTCAGACAGCAGTAGACAGCTACAGACTGCTACAGACAGCAGTAGACAGCTAGTCTCTCTGACTGTATTATACTGCTATAGACAGCTAAATTCTGCTGAAACAATTATTCAGACATAGACAGCTACAGACTGCTGCAGACAGCAGTAGATGCTACAGACTGCCAGACTGCTACAGACAGCTACAGACAGCTACAGACTGCTGCAGACTGCTACAGTAGACAGACACAGACTGCTACAGACAGCAGTAGACAGCCCCACTAGTCTTCTGAGAGCTACATACTTCTGCAGACAGCTAGACTGCTACAGACTGCTACAACTATCTGCAGACATCTAGACAGCTACAGACTGCTACAGACAGCTGCAGACAGCTACAGACTGCTACAGACTGCTACAGACAGTAGACTACTACAGACAGCTACAGACAGCAGTAGACAGCTACAGACTGCTGCAGACAGCTACAGACAGCTACAGACTGCTACAGACTGTGCAGACTGCTACAGACAGCAGTAGACAGCTACAGACTTTGCTACAGACAGCTGCAGACAGCAGCTAGGCTGCTACAGGCAGCAGTAGACTGCTACAGACTGCTAAAGACTGCTACAGACTGCTGCAGACAGCTACAGACAGCTACAGACTGCTACAGACTGCTACAGACTGCTACAGACAGCTGCAGACATTAACAGACTGCTACAGACAGCTACATACTGCTACAGACAGCAGTAGACAGCTACAGACTGCTACAGACAGCTACAGACAGCTACAGACAACTACAGACTGCTACAGACTGCTACAGACAGCTACAGACAGCTACAGACTGCTACAGACAGCAGTAGACAGCTACAGACAGCAGTAGACAGCTACAGACTGCAGACAGCAGTAGACAGCTACAGACAGCTACAGACTGCACAGACAGCTGCAGACTGCTACAGACAGCTGCAGACTGCTACAGAGAGCTGCAGACAGCTACAGACAGCTACAGACTGCTACAGACTGCTACAGACAGCAGTAGACAGCTACAGACTGCTAGTAGACAGCTATTAGACTGCTACAGACAGCTACAGACAGCTACAGACTGCTACAGACTGCTACAGACAGCTACAGACTGCTACAGACAGCAGTAGACAGACAGACAGTAGACAGCTACAGACAGCTGCAGATAGCTACAGACTGCTACAGACTGCTACAGACAGCAGTAGACAGCTACAGACTGCTACAGACAGCTACAGACAGCTACAGACAGCTGCAGACAGCAGTAGACAGCTACAGACAGCTACAGACTGCTAGTAGACAGCTACAGACTGCTACAGACAGCAGTAGACAGCTACAGACTGCTGCAGACAGCTGCATGCAGACAGCTACAGACTGCTACAGACTGCTACAGACTGCTACAGACTGCTACAGACAGCAGAACTACTACAGACTGCTACAGACAGCTTGCTGAGACAGCTAGACAGCTACAGATCCCACAGACTGCTTGCTACAGACAGCTACAGACTGCTACAGACTGCTACAGACAGCTGCAGACAGCAGTAGACTGCTACAGGCAGCAGTAGACAGCTACAGACTGCTACAGACTGCTACAGACTGCTGCAGACAGCTAGACTGCTACAGACTGCTACAGACTGCTGCAGACTGTTGCAGACATCTAGACTGCTACAGACTGCTACAGACAGCTGCAGACTGCTACAGACTGCTACAGACTGCTACAGACAGCTACAGACTACTACAGACAGCTACAGACAGCAGTAGACAGCTACAGACAGCTACAGGCTGCTACAGACAGCTACAGACTGCTACAGACAGCAGTAGACTGCTACAGACAGCAGTAGACAGCTACAGACTGCTGCAGACAGCAGTAGACAGCTACAGACAGCTACAGGCTGCTACAGACAGCTACAGACTGCTACAGACTGCTGCAGACCGCTACAGAGAGCTGCAGACAGCTACAGACAGCTACAGACTGCTACAGACTGCTACAGACTGCTACAGACTGCTACAGAGCTACAGACAGCTGCAGACATTAACAGACTGCTACAGACAGCTACATACTGCTACAGACAGCAGTAGACAGCTACAGACTGCTACAGACAGCTACAGACAGCTACAGACAACAGCAGACTGCTACAGACTGCTACAGACAGCAGTAGACAGCTACAGACTGCTACAGACAGCAGTAGACAGCTACAGACTGCTACAGACAGCAGACAGCAGTAGACATATTTCTATAGACAGTATTATATTTCTGAAACAATTATCTACGACATAGACAGCTACAGACTGCTACAGACAGCAGTAGACAGCTACAGACTGCTACAGACAGCAGTAGACAGCTACAGACTGCTACAGACAGCAGTAGACAGCTACAGACTGCTGCAGACAGCAGTAGACAGCTACAGACTGCTACAGACAGCAGTAGACAGCTAGTCTTCTGAGAGTATTATATTTCTATAGACAGTATTATATTTCTGAAACAATTATCTACGACATAGACAGCTACAGACTGCTACAGACAGCAGTAGACAGCTACAGACTGCTACAGACAGCAGTAGACAGCTACAGACAGCTGCAGACAGCTACAGACTGCTACAGACAGCTAGACTGCTACAGACTGCTACAGACAGCTACAGACTGCTACAGACAGCTACAGACAGCAGTAGACAGCTACAGACAGCAGTAGACAGCTACAGACAGCTACAGACAGCTACAGACTGCTACAGACAGCTACAGACAGCTACAGACTGCTACAGACAGCTACAGACTGCTACAGACTGCTACAGCCAGCAGTAGACAGCTACAGACTGCTACAGACAGCTACAGACTGCTACAGACTGCTATAGACTGCTACAGACAGCTTCAGACAGCAGTAGACTGCTACAGACAGCAGTAGACAGCTGCAGACTGCTACAGACTGCTACAGACAGCTACAGACAGCTACAGACAGCTACAGACTGCTACAGACTGCTACAGACTACTATAGACAGCAGTAGACAGCTACAGACTGCTACAGACAGCTACAGACTGCTACAGACAGCTGCAGACATTAACAGACTGCTGCAGACAGCTACATACTGCTACAGACAGCAGTAGACAGCTACAGACAGCTACAGACAGCTACAGACAGCTACAGACTGCTACAGACTGCTACAGACAGCAGTAGACAGCTACAGACTGCTACAGACAGCAGTAGATAGCTACAGACTGCTACAGACAGCAGTAGACAGCTACAGACTGCTACAGACAGCAGTAGACAGCTACAGACTGCTACAGACTGCTAGACTGCTGCAGACAGCTAAATTCTGCTGCAGACAGCTAGACTGCTACAGACTGCTGCAGACTGCTGCAGACAGCTAGACTGCTACAGACTTCTACAGACTGCTGCAGACAGCTACAGACAGCTACAGACTGCTACAGACTGCTACAGACAGCTGCAGACAGCAGTAGACTGCTACAGGCAGCAGTAGACAGCTACAGACTGCTACAGACTGCTACAGACTGCTGCAGACAGCTAGACTGCTACAGACTGCTACAGACTGCTGCAGACAGACAGTAGACTGCTACAGACTGCTACAGACAGCTGCAGACTGCTACAGACTGCTACAGCAGCTACAGACAGCTGCAGACTGCTACAGACAGCTACAGACTACTACAGACAGCTACAGACAGCAGTAGACAGCTACAGACAGCTACAGGCTGCTACAGACAGCTACAGACTGCTACAGACTGCTGCAGACCGCTACAGAGAGCTGCAGACCGCTACAGACTGCTACAGACAGAAGTAGACAGCTACAGACAGCTACAGGCTGCTACAGACAGCTACAGACTGCTACAGACTGCTGCAGACCGCTACAGAGAGCTGCAGACAGCTACAGACAGCTACAGACTGCTACAGACTGCTACAGACTGCTACAGACCGCTACAGACTGCTACAGACAGCTGCAGACATTAACAGACTGCTACAGACAGCTACATACTGCTACAGACAGCAGTAGACAGCTACAGACTGCTACAGACAGCTACAGACAGCTACAGACAACTACAGACTGCTACAGACTGCTACAGACAGCAGTAGACAGCTACAGACTGCTACAGACAGCAGTAGATAGCTACAGACTGCTACAGACAGCAGTAGACAGCTACAGACTGCTACAGACAGCAGTAGACAGCTACAGACTGCTACAGACAGCAGTAGACAGCTACAGACTGCTACAGACAGCAGTAGACAGCTACAGACTGCTACAGACAGCAGTAGACAGCTACAGACTGCTACAGACAGCTACAGACAGCTGCAGACTGCTACAGACAGCTACAGACTACTACAGACAGCTACAGACAGCAGTAGACAGCTACAGACAGCTACAGACTGCTACAGACTAAACTACTGCAGACTGCTACAGACAGCAGTAGACAGCTGTAGACAGCTACAGACTGCTACAGACAGCAGTAGACACTGCTACAAGACAGCTACAAAGCTGCTACAGACAGCTACAGACTGCTACAGACTGCTGCAGACTGCTACAGAAGCTGCAGAACAGACAGCTACATACTGCTACAGACTGCTGCAGACAGCTACAGACTGCTACAGACAGCAGTAGACAGCTACAGACTGCTACAGACAGCAGTAGACAGCTACAGACTGCTACAGACTGCTACAGACAGCAGTAGACAGCTACAGACTGCTACAGACAGCAGTAGATAGCTACAGACTGCTACAGACAGCAGTAGACAGCTACAGACTGCTACAGACAGCAGTAGACAGCTACAGACTGCTGCAGACAGCAGTAGACAGCTACAGACTGCTACAGACAGCTGCAGACAGCTACAGACTGCTACAGACTGCTACAGACAGCAGTAGACAGCTACAGACTACAGACAGCTACAGACTGCTACAGACAGCTACAGACAAACAGACTGCTACAGCCAGCAGTAGACAGCTACAGACTGCTACAGACAGCTACTGCTACAGACTACAGACTGCTACAGACTGCTACAGACAGCAGCAGACAGCTACAGACTGCTACAGACAGCAGTAGATAGCTACAGACTGCTACAGACAGCAGTAGACAGCTACAGACTGCTACAGACAGCAGTAGACAGCTACAGACTGCTGCAGACAGCAGTAGACAGCTACAGACTGCTGCAGACAGCAGTAGACAGCTACAGACTGCTACAGACTGCTGCAGACTGCTGCAGACAGCTAGACTGCTACAGACTGCTACAGACTGCTGCAGACAGCTAGACTGCTACAGACTGCTACAGACTGCTGCAGACAGCTAGACTGCTACAGACAGCTACAGACAGCTACAGACTGCTACAGACTGCTACAGACTACTACAGACAGCTGCAGACATTAACAGACTGCTACAGACAGCTACATACTGCTACAGACATCAGTAGACAGCTACAGACTGCTACAGACAGCTACAGACAGCTACAGACAACTACAGACTGCTACAGACAGCTGCAGACAGCTACAGACTGCTACAGACAGCAGTAGACAGCTACAGACTGCTACAGACTGCTACAGACAGCAGTAGACAGCTACAGACTGCTACAGACAGCTAGACAGACTGACTACAACAGCAGCTACAGACTGCTACAGACTGCTACAGCCAGCTGGCTGAGACTGCTACAGACAGCTACAGACATTTCACAGACTTTTACATGCTGCTACAACAGCATTAGACAGCTACAGACTGCTACAGACAGCAGTAGATAGCTACAGACTGCTACAGACAGCACTAGACAGCTACAGACTGCTAATTGTCAGCAGTAGACAGCTACAGACTGCTGCAGACAGCAGTAGACAGCTACAGACTGCTGCAGACAGCAGTAGACAGCTACAGACTGCTACAGACTGCTGCAGACTGCAGCAGACAGCTGAACGCAGGTCTCAACCTTTACAGACTTTGCTGCAGACTGCTGCAGACAGCTAGACTGCTACAGACTGGTCAGACTGCTGCAGACAGCCCTGGAAGACTGAACAGAAAGGCTGCTGAGCTGCTACAGACAGCTACAGACTGCTACAGACTGCTACAGACTGCTACAGACACTGGGACATTAACAGACTGCTACAGACAGCTTACTGCTACAGACATGGCTTACTGGGGCTCTGCTACAGACAGCTACAGACTGCTACAGACTGCTACAGACAGCTGCAGACAGCTACAGCTTACAGACAGCAGTAGACAGCACTGCTACAGACTGCTACAGACAGCAGTAGACAGCTACAGACTGCTACAGACAGCTACAGACTGTTACAGACAGCTGCAGACTGCTACAGACAGCTACAGACAGCTACAGACAGCTACAGACTGCTACAGACTACTATAGACAGCAGTAGACAGCTACAGACTGCTACAGACTGCTACAGACTGCTACAGACTGCTACAGACAGCTGCAGACATTTACAGACTGCTACAGACAGCTACATACTGCTACAGACAGCAGTAGACAGCTACACTTACAGACTACAGACAGCTACAGACAACTACAGACTGCTACAGACTGCTACAGACAGCAGTAGACAGCTACAGACTGCTACAGACAGCAATAGATAGCTACAGACTGCTACAGACAGCAGTAGACAGCTACAGACTGCTACAGACAGCAGTAGACAGCTACAGACTGCTACAGACAGCAGTAGACAGCTACAGACTGCTACAGACAGCAGTAGACAGCTACAGACTGCTACAGACTGCTAGACTGCAGACTGCTGCAGACAGCTGACTGCTGCAGACAGACTGCTACCAGACTGCTGCAGACAGCTACAGACAGCTACAGACTGCTACAGACTGCTACAGACAGCTGCAGACAGCAGTAGACTGCTACAGGCACAGACAGCTACAGACTGCACAGACTGCTACCATGCTGGCAGCAGTAGATGAACAGACTGCTACAGACTGCTACAGACTGTTGCAGACAGCTAGACTGCTACAGACTGCTACAGACTGCTGCAGACCCCACAGACTCTAGAAGCAGACAGCTGCAGACTGCTACAGACTGCTACAGACTGCTACAGACAGCTACAGACTACTGCAGACAGCAGTCCAGCTACAGACAGCTACAGGCTGCTACAGACAGCTACAGACTGCTACAGACTGCTGTAGACTGCTACAGTTTCAGCTGCAGACAGCTACAGACTGCTACAGACCAGCTACAGACAGCTACAGACATTTACAGGCTGCTACAGACAGCTACAGACTGCTACAGACTGCACAGCCAGACAGAGAGCTGCAGACAGCTACAGACAGCTACAGACTGCTACAGACAGCTAGACAGACTGCTAGCAGACTGCTACAGTTTTTGCTAGCCAGACAGCTGCAGACATTAACAGACTGCTTTTAGACAGCTACATACTGCTACAGCACTTAGACAGCTACAGCAGTAGACTGCTACAGACAGCTACATAACAGCTACAGACAACTACAGACTGGCTACAGACTGCTACAGACAGCAGTAGACAGCTACAGACTGCTACAGACAGCAGTAGAGCTACAGACTGCTGCAGACAGCAGTAGACAGCTACAGACTGCTACAGACAGACAGTAGACAGCTACAGACTGCTACAGACAGCTACAGCAGACAGCTACAGACTGCTACAGACAGCAGTAGACAGCTATAGACTGCTACAGACAGCAGTAGACTGCTACAGACAGCTACAGACAGCAGTAGACTGCTACAGACAGCAGTAGACAGCTACAGACTGCTGCAGACAGCAGTAGACAGCTACAGACTGCTACAGACAGCAGTAGACAGCTACAGACTGCTACAGACTGCTACAGACAGCTACAGACAGCTGCAGACTGCTACAGACAGCTACAGACTACTACAGACAGCTACAGACAGCAGTAGACAGCTACAGACAGCTACAGGCTGCTACAGACTGCTGCAGACCTCTACAGAGAGCTGCAGACCGCTACAGACTGCTACAGACAGCAGTAGACAGCTACAGACAGCTACAGGCTGCTACAGACAGCTACAGACTGCTACAGACTGCTGCAGACCGCTACAGAGAGCTGCAGACCGCTACAGACAGCTACAGACTGCTACAGACTGCTACAGACAGCTGCAGACAGCTACAGACTGCTACAGACAGCAGTAGACAGCTACAGACTGCTACAGACAGCTACAGACAGCTACAGACAACTACAGACTGCTACAGACTGCTACAGACAGCAGTAGACAGCTACAGACTGCTACAGACAGCAGTAGATAGCTACAGACTGCTACAGACAGCAGTAGACAGCTACAGACTGCTACAGACAGACTGCCAGACTGCAGACAGCTACAGACTGCTACAGACAGCAGTAGACAGCTACAGACTGCTACAGACAGCAGTAGACAGCTACAGACTGCTACAGACAGCAGCAGACAGCAGTAGACAGCTACAGACTGCTACAGACAGCTACAGACTGTTACAGACAGCTACAGACTGCTACAGACTGCTACAGCCAGCAGTAGACAGCTACAGACTGCTACAGACAGCTACAGACAACTACAGACTGCTACATACTGCTACAGACAGCAGTAGACAGCTACAGACTGCTACAGACAGCAGTAGATAGCTACAGACTGCTACAGACAGACTGTAGACAGCTAAACTGCTACAGACAGCTAGACTGCTACAGACTGCTGCACTGACAGCAGTAGACAGCTACAGACTGCTGCAGACAGCTACAGACAGCTACAGACTGCT
>NW_027034998.1:0-9347 GCF_034236695.1 Oncorhynchus nerka | reverse complement strand
CTGGCTTTCAGATGGTAATTCATTCCAAGGCTGGCTTTCAGCTGATAACTGTCTCCTGGAGGACTGGCCAGATGGTAAATCTGCTCCCTGGGGTTGGCCAGCTTGATAACTGTCTCCTGATGGGACTCGCTTTCAGCTGATAACTGTCTCCTGGGAGGGGACTGGGCCAGCTGATAACCGGGTCTCCTGGGGGGCTGTTTGTTGATAACTGCCCCTGAGGGACTGGGCTTCTGCTGACAACTCATCCCTGAGAGGACTGGCTTGCCACAACTGTTCTGGGGCTGGTCAGATGGTAAACTGTCCCTGGGAGGGATTCGTCATCTCCTAGAGGGACTGGCTATCGCTTATATCTGTCTGTTGTACTTTCTCTTTTTTCTTCTTTGCTCTATCATTCCTCTAGTCATTACCTTCCTCTCTATCATTCCGCTTAGTCATTACCTTCCTCTCTATCATCTCCACTAGTCATTACCTTTCCTTCTCTTTATCATTCCGCTAGTCATTACCTTTCCTTCTATCATTCCAACTAGTCATTACCTTCCTCTCTCTATCATTCCGTCATCATTACTCATCTCTATCATTCCATCTAGTCATTACCTTCCTCTTCTATATTCGTAGTTGGCTACCTTCTCTCATTCGCTTAGTCATTACCTTCCTTCTCTCATTCCATCTATTACATTTCCTTTCTTCTTTGATGGTTCCGTTTAGTCATTACTTCCTATCATTCCACTAGTCTTTATCCATCCTTCCTCTCTCTCTCATTCTGCTAGTCTTTGCCACTCTTCCTCTCGCCTCTCTCTCTCATTCTGCTAGTCTTTCACCCTCCCCTTCCTCTCTCTCTCATTCTGCTAGTCTCTATCCTCCTTCCTCTCTGCTCGTCCCATTACCGCTAGCCTTCATCCTCTCTCTCTCTCTCTCTCTCATTCTGCTAGTCTTTACCCTCCTTCCTCTCTCTCTCTCTCTCTCATTCTGCTAAGTCTTTGTCCTCTGTCCTCTCTCTCTCTCTCATTCTGCTAGTCTTTATCCCATCCTGTCACATACTCTCTCTCATTCTGCTAGTCTTTATCCTCCTGTCCACTCTCTCTCTCTCATCTCCCCATGCTATAGTCTTTATCCATCAGTCCTCTCTCTCTCATTCACTGCTAGTCTTCACCCTCCCCTTCCTCTCTCTCTCATTCTGCTAGTCTTTATCCTCCTTCCTCTCTCTCTCCCATTCTGCTAGTCTTTATCCTCCTGTCCTCTCTCTCTCCATTCTGCTAGTCTTTATCCTCCTTTACTCTCTCCTCTCTCATTCTGCTAGTCTTTGCCCTCCTGTCCTCTCTCTCTCATTCTGCTAGTCTTTACCCTCCTTCCTCTCTCTCTCCATTCTGCTAGTCTTTATCCTCCTTCCTCCTCTCTCTCTCTCATTCTGCTAGTCTTTATCCTCTTTCTCTCTCTCTCATTCTGCTAGTCTTTGTCACTCTTCCTTCTCTCTCTCTCTCATTCTGCTAGTCTTTATCCCTCCTTCCTCTCTCTCTCATTCTGCTAGTCTTTATCCTCTGTCCTCTCTCTCTCTCTCCATTCTGCTAGTCTTTATCCTCCTTTCCTCTCCTCTCTCATTCTGCTAGTCTTTACCCTCCTTCCTCTCTCTCTCTCTCATTCTGCTAGTCTTTATCCTCTCCCTCCTCTCTCTCTCATTCTGCTAGTCTTTATCCTCCTTCCTTTCTCTCTCATTCTGCTAGTCTTTATCCTCCTTCTCTCTCTCTCTCTCATTCTGCTAGTCTTTACCCTCCTTCCTCTCTCTCTCTCTCTCTCATTCTGCTAGTCTTTATCCTCCTTCCTCTCTCTCTCTCTCATTCTGCTAGTCTTTATCCTCTGTCCTCTCTCTCTCTCTCATTCTGCTAGTCTTTATCCTCCTTCCTCTCTCTCTCATTCTGCTAGTCTTTATCCTCCTTCCTCTCTCTCTCTCTCTCATTCTGCTAGTCTTTACCTCCTCCTCTCTCTCTCTCTCTCATTCTGCTAGTCTTTACCCTCCTCTCTCTCTCTCTCTCTCATTCTGCTAGTCTTTACCCTCCTTCCTCTCTCTCTCTCATTCTGCTAGTCTTTATCCTCTGTCCTCTCTCTCTCTCTCATTCTGCTAGTCTTTATCCTCCTTCTCTCTCTCTCTCTCATTCTGCTAGTCTTTATCCTCCGTCCTCTCTCTCTCTCTCATTCTGCTAGTCTTTACCCTCTTCCTCTCTCTCTCATTCTGCTAGTCTTTATCCTCTGTCCTCTCTCTCTCTCTCATTCTGCTAGTCTTTATCCTCTCTTCCTCTCTCTCTCTCATTCTGCTAGTCTTTATCCTCTGCCTCTCTCTCTCTCTCTCATTCTGCTAGTCTTTATCCTCCTTCCTCTCTCTCTCCATTCTGCTAGTCTTTATCCTCCTTCCTCTCTCTCTCTCTCTCATTCTGCCAGTCTTTATCCTCCTTCCTCTCTCTCTCTCATTCTGCCAGTCTTTATCCTCTTTCCTCTCTCTCTCATTCTGCTAGTCTTTATCCTCCTCTCTCTCTCTCTCATTCTGCTAGTCTTTATCCTCCTCTCTCTCTCTCTCTCATTCTGCTAGTCTTTATCCTCCTTCCTCTCTCTCTCTCATTCTGCTAGTCTTTATCCTCCTTCCTTCTCTCTCTCATTCTGCTAGTCTTTATCCTCCTCTCCTCTCTCTCTCATTCTGCTAGTCTTTATCCTCTCCTCTCCTCTCTCTCTCATTCTGCTAGTCTTTATCCTCCTTCCTCTCTCTCTCTCATTCTGCTAGTCTTTATCCTCTGTCCTCTCTCTCTCTCTCTCATTCTGCTAGTCTTTATCCTCCTCTCTCTCTCTCTCATTCTGCTAGTCTTTACCCTCCTTCCTCTCTCTCTCATTCTGCTAGTCTTTACCCTCCTTCCTCTCTCTCTCTCTCTCTCATTCTGCTAGTCTTTATCCTCCTCTCTCTCTCTCTCATTCTGCTAGTCTTTACCCTCCTTCCTCTCTCTCTCATTCTGCTAGTCTTTATCCTCCTTTCTCTCTCTCTCTCATTCTGCTAGTCTTTATCCTCTTCCTCTCCTCTCTCTCTCATTCTGCTAGTCTTTATCCTCTGTCCTCTCTCTCTCTCTCTCATTCTGCTAGTCTTTATCCTCCTTCCTCTCTCTCTCATTCTGCTAGTCTTTATCCTCCTTCCTCTCTCTCTCATTCTGCTAGTCTTTATCCTCCTTCCTCTCTCTCTCATTCTGCTAGTCTTTATCCCTCCTTCCTCTCTCTCTCATTCTGCTAGTCTTTATCCTCCTTCCTCTCTCTCTCATTCTGCTAGTCTTTATCCTCCTTCCCTCTCTCTCTCATTCTGCTAGTCTTTATCCTCCTTCCTCTCTCTCTCTCATTCTGCTAGTCTTTATCCTCCTTCCTCTCTCTCTCATTCTGCTAGTCTTTATCCTCCTTCCTCTCTCTCTCATTCTGCTAGTCTTTATCCTCCTTCCTCTCTCTCTCTCTCATTCTGCTAGTCTTTATCCTCCTTCCTCTCTCTCTCATTCTGCTAGTCTTTATCCTCCTTCTCTCTCTCTCTCTCTCATTCTGCTAGTCTTTATCCTCCTTCCTCTCTCTCTCTTCTGCTAGTCTTTATCCTCCTCTCCTTCTGCTCATCGTCTTCTCACTCTTCTATTCTGCTACTCCTTCCTCTCTCTCTCTCATTCTGCTAGTCTTTATCCTCCTTCCTCTCTCTCTCATTCTGCTAGTCTTTATCCTCCTTCTCTCTCTCTCTCATTCTGCTAGTCTTTATCCTCCTTCCTCTCTCTCTCTCATTCTGCTAGTCTTTATCCTCCTTCCTCTCTCTCTCATTCTGCTAGTCTTTATCCTCCTTCCTCTCTCTCTCTCATTCTGCTAGTCTTTATCCTCTGTCCTCTCTCTCTCTCTCTCTCATTCTGCTAGTCTTTATCCTCCTTCCTCTCTCTCATTCTGCTAGTCTTTATCCTCCTTCCTCTCTCTCTCATTCTGCTAGTCTTTATCCTCCTTCCTCTCTCTCTCATTCTGCTAGTCTTTATCCTCCTTCCTCTCTCTCATTCTGCTAGTCTTTATCCTCCTTCCTCTCTCTCTCATTCTGCTAGTCTTTATCCTCCTTCTCTCTCTCTCTCATTCTGCTAGTCTTTATCCTCCTCTCTCTCTCTCTCTCATTCTGCTAGTCTTTATCCTCCTTCCTCTCTCTCTCTCATTCTGCTAGTCTTTATCCTCCTTCCTCTCTCTCTCATTCTGCTAGTCTTTACCCTCCTTCCTCTCTCTCATTCTGTAGTCTTTTCTCCTTCTCTCTCTCTCATTCTGCTAGTCTTTATCCTCCTTCTCTCTCTCTCATTCTGCCAGTCTTTATCCTCTTTCCTCTCTCTCTCATTCTGCTAGTCTTTATCCTCCTCTCTCTCTCTCTCATTCTGCTAGTCTTTATCCTCCTTCCTCTCTCTCTCATTCTGCTAGTCTTTATCCTCCTTCCTCTCTCTCTCATTCTGCTAGTCTTTCACCCTCCTTCCTCTCTCTCTCTCTCTCTCTCTCTCATTCTGCTAGTCTTTACCCTCCTTCCCTCTCTCTCTCTCTCTCTCTCATTCTGCTAGTCTTTACCCTCCTTCCTCTCTCTCTCTCTCTCTCATTCTGTAAGTCTTTATCCTCTGTCCTCTCTCTCTCTCTCATTCTGCTAGTCTTTATCCCATCTGTCATATATTCTCTCTCATTCTGCTAGTCTTTATCCTCTGTCCATTCTGCTCTCTCTGTCCTCTCTCTCTCTCTCATTCTATAGTCTTTATCCTCCTTCCTCTCTCTCTCATTCTGCTAGTCTTACCTCTCTTCCTCCTTCTCTCTCTCTCTCATTCTGCTAGTCTTTATCCTCCTTCCTCTCTCTCTCTCTCATTCTGCTAGTCTTTATCCTCCTTCCTCTCTCTCCTTCTGCTAGTCTTTATCCCTCCTTCCTTCTCTCTCATTCTGCTAGTCTTTATCCTCTGTCCTCTCTCTCTCATTCTGCTAGTCTTTATCCCTCCTTCCTCTCTCTCTCATTCTGCTAGTCTTTATCCTCTGTCCTTTCTCTCTCTCATTCTGCTAGTCTTTATCCTCCTTCCCTCTCTCTCATTCACTGCTAGTCTTCACCCTCCTTCCTCTCTCTCTCATTCTGCTAGTCTTTATCCTCCTTCCTTTCTCTCTCATTCTGCTAGTCTTTATCCTCTGTCCTCTCTCTCTCCATTCTGCTAGTCTTTATCCTCCTTTACTCTCTCCTCTCTCATTCTGCTAGTCTTTACCCTCCTTCCTCTCTCTCTCATTCTGCTAGTCTTTATATTCCTCTCTCCTCCATTCTGCTAGTCTTTATCCTCCTTCCTTTCTCTCTCATTCTATAGTCTTTATCCTCCTTCTCTCTCTCTCATTCTGCTAGTCTTTATCCTCCTTCCTCTCTCTCTCATTCTGCTAGTCTTTATCCTTCCTCCTCCTCTCTCTCATTCTGCTTAGTCTTTATCCTCCTTCCCTCTCTCTCTCTCTCATTCTGCTAGTCTTTATCCTCCTGTCCTCTCTCTCTCATTCTGCTCATTCTGCCAGTCTTTATCTCTGTCTTCCCTCCTCTCTCTCTCCATTCTGCTAGTCTTTATCCTCCTTCCTCTCTCTCTCATTCTGCTAGTCTTTACCCTCTCTTCCTCTCTCTCTCATTCTGCTAGTCTTTATCCTCTGTCCCTCTCTCTCTCTCATTCTGCTAGTCTTTATCCTCCTTCCTCTCTCTCTCATTCTGCTAGTCATATCCATCCTCCTCCCTATCTCTCTCTCTCTCATCTCTGCCAGTCTTTAGTATCTTTCTCTCTCTCATTCTGCTAGTCTTTGCCCCCTTCTCTCTCTCTCATTCTGCCGGTGCCTCTCTGTCCTCTCTCTCTCTCTCTCTCATTCTGCTAGTCTTTATACACGTCTCTCTCTACTCTCTCTCATTCTGCTAGTCTTTATCCTCTTTCCTCTCTCTCTCATTCTGCTAGTCTTTATCCTCCTGTCCTCTCTCTCTCTCCTTATCCTCCTTCCTCTCTCTCATTCTGTAGTCTTTCTCCTTCCTCCGATCTGCTAGTCTTTATCCTCCTTCCTCTCTCTCTCTCTCTCTCATTCTGCCAGTCTTTATCCTCCTTCCTCTCTCTCTCTCTCTCTCATTCTGCCAGTCTTTATCCTCCTTCCTCTCTCTCTCTCTCTCTCATTCTGCCAGTCTTTATCCTCCTTCCTCTCTCTCTCTCATTCTGCTAGTCTTTATCCTCCTTCCTCTCTCTCTCTCTCTCATTCTGCCAGTCTTTATCCTCCTTCCTCTCTCTCTCTCATTCTGCTAGTCTTTATCCTACTTCCTCTCTCTCTCTCTCTCATTCTGCCAGTCTTTATCCTCCTTCCCTCTCTCTCTCTCGTTCTGCCAGTCTTTATCCTCTTTTCCTCTCTCTCTCATTCTGCTAGAAAAGTCTTTATCTCTGCCTCTCTCTCTCTCTCTCTCATTCTATAGTCTTTATCACTCATTCAAATATATATATACGTTCTGCTGGTCAGTGTCATCTGTCATATATATACTCTCTCATTCTGCTGGTCTTTGTCTCTTCTCTCTCTCTCATTCTGCTAGTCTTTACCCCTCCTTCCTCTCTCTCTCTCTCTCATTCTGCTAGTCTTTACCCTCCTTCCTCTCTCTCTCTCTCTCTCATTCTGCTAGTCTTTTCCCTCCTTCCTCTCTCTCTCTCTCTCTCATTCTGCTGAGTCTTTGCCATCATTTCATATATATACTCATTCTGCTAGTCTTTATCCCTCTGTCCTCTCTCTCTCATTCTGCTAGTCTTTATCCTCTGTCCTCTCTCTCTCTCTCATTCTGCTAGTCTTTATCCTCTGTCCTCTCTCTCTCTCTCTCATTCTGCTAGTCTTTATCCTCCTTCCTCTCTCTCTCTTCTGCTAGTCTTTGTCTCTCCTTCTCTCTCTCTCATTCTGCTAGTCTTTATCCTCCTTTACTCTCTCTCATTCTGCTAGTCTTTATCCCTCCTTCCTCTCTCTCTCATTCTGCTAGTCTTTATCCTCCTTCCTCTCTCTCATTCTGCTAGTCTTTATCCTCCTTCCTCCTCTCTCTCTCTCATTCTGCTAGTCTTTATCCTCTGTCCTCTCTCTCTCTCTCTCTCATTCTGCTAGTCTTTATCCTCCTTCCTCTCTCTCATTCTGCTAGTCTTTATCCTCCTTCCTCTCTCTCTCTCATTCTGCTGGTCTTTATCCCCTCCTTCCTCTCTCTCTCATTCTGCTAGTCTTTATCCTCCTTCCTCTCTCTCATTCTGCTAGTCTTTATCCTCCTTCCTCTCTCTCATTCTGCTAGTCTTTATCCTCCTTCCTCTCTCTCTCATTCTGCTAGTCTTTATCCTCCTTCCTCTCTCTCTCATTCTGCTAGTCTTTATCCTCCTTCCTCTCTCTCTCATTCTGCTAGTCTTTATCCTCCTTCCTCTCTCTCTCATTCTGCTGATCTTTGTCCTCCTTCACTCTCTCATTCTGCTAGTCTTTATCCTCCTTCCTCTCTCTCTCATTCTGCTAGTCTTATCCTCCACTTCCTCTCTCTCTCATTCTGCTAGTCTTTATCCTCCTTCCTCTCTCTGTTCTGCTAATTCTTTATCCCCTCCTTCCTCTCTCTCTCATTCTGCTAGTCTTTATCCTCCTTCCTCTCTCCTCTCATTCTGCTAGTCTTTATCCATCTTACTCTATACTCATTCTGCTAGTCTTTATCCTCCTTCCTCTCTCTCTCATTCTGCTAGTCTTTATCCTCTGTCCTCTCTCTCTCTCTCTCTCATTCTGCTAGTCTTTATCCTCCTTCCTCTCTCTCATTCTGCTAGTCTTTATCCTCCTTCCTCTCTCTCATTCTGCTAGTCTTTATCCTCCTTCCTCTCTCTCTCATTCTGCTAGTCTTTATCCTCCTTCCTCTCTCTCTCATTCTGCTAGTCTTTATCCTCCTTCCTCTCTCTCTCATTCTGCTAGTCTTTATCCTCCTTCCTCTCTCTCTCATTCTGCTAGTCTTTATCCTCCTTCCTCTCTCTCATTCTGCTAGTCTTTATCCTCCTTCCTCTCTCTCATTCTGCTAGTCTTTATCCTCCTTCCTCTCTCTCTCATTCTGCTAGTCTTTATCCTCCTTCCTCTCTCTCTCATTCTGCTAGTCTTTATCCTCTGTCCTCTCTCTCTCTCTCATTCTGCTAGTCTTTATCCTCTGTCCTCTCTCTCTCTCTCTCTCATTCTGCTAGTCTTTATCCTCCTTCCTCTCTCTCTCATTCTGCTAGTCTTTACCCTCCTTCCTCTCTCTCTCATTCTGCTAGTCTTTATCCTCCTTCCTCTCTCTCTCCCATTCTACTAGTCTTTATCCTCTATCCTCCTCTCTCTCTCTCTTTCTCTGCTGGTCTTTATCTATCTGTCACTCTCTCTCTCTCTCTCTGTTCACTAGTCTTTATCCTCCTTCCTCTCTCTCTCATTCTGCTAGTCTTTATCCTCCTTCCTCTCTCTCTCATTCTGCTAGTCTTCCCTCCTTCCTCTCTCTCTCATTCTGCTAGTCTTTACCTCTTCCTCTCTCTCTCATTCTGCTAGTCTTTATCCTCTTTCCTCTCTCTCTCATTCTGCTAGTCTTTATCCTCCTTCCTCTCTCTCTCATTCTGATAGTCTTTATCCTCCTTCCTCTCTCTCTCTCTCATTCTGCTAGTCTTTATCCTCCTTCCTCTCTCTCTCATTCTGCCAGTCTTTACCCTCCTTCCTCTCTCTCTCATTCTGCTAGTCTTTATCCTCTTTCCTCTCTCTCTCATTCTGCTAGTCTTTATCCTCCTTCCTCTCTCTCTCATTCTGCTAGTCTTTATCCTCCTTCCTCTCTCTCTCTCTCTCATTCTGCCAGTCTTTATCCTCTTTCTCTCTCTCATTCTGCTAGTCTTTACCCTCCTTCCTCTCTCTCTCTCTCTCTCATTCTGCTAGTCTTTATCCTCTTTCCTCTCTCTCTCATTCTGCTAGTCTTTATCCTCCTTCCTCTCTCTCTCTCTCTCTCATTCTGCTAGTCTTTATCCTCCTTCCTCTCTCTCTCATTCTGCTAGTCTTTATCCTCCTTCCTCTCTCTCTCTCATTCTGCTAGTCTTTATCCTCCTTCCTCTCTCTCTCTCTCTCTCATTCTGCCAGTCTTTATCCTCCTTCCTCTCTCTCTCATTCTGTAATTCTTTTCTCTTCCTCTCTCTCTCTCTCTCTCTCATTCTGCTAGTCTTTACCCTCCTTCCTCTCTCTCTCTCTCTCATTCTACAGTCTTTACCCTCCTTCCTCTCTCTCTCTCTCTCTCTCTCATTCTGCTAGTAGTCTTTACCCTCCTTCCTCTCTCTCTCTCTCTCATTCTGCTAGTCTTT
>NW_027034997.1:0-9343 GCF_034236695.1 Oncorhynchus nerka | reverse complement strand
ATAATAACCATAATAATAATAATAACAATAATAATAATAATAATAATAATAATAATAATAATAACCATAATAATAATTACAATAATAATAATAATAACAATAATTGTAAAGAATAACAATAATTATAAGAACAGGGCTCCGGGCAGCCGAGCGGAAATGGAGGAAAACTCGCCTCCCTGCGGACCTGGCATCCTTTCACTCCCTCCTCTCTACATTTTCCTCTTCTGTCTCTGCTGCTAAAGCCACTTTCTACCACTCTAAATTCCAAGCATCTGCCTCTAACCCTAGGAAGCTCTTTGCCACCTTCTCCTCCTCCTGAATCCTCCTCCCCCCCCTCCTCCCTCTCTGCAGATGACTTCGTCAACCATTTTGAAAAGAAGGTCGACGACATCCGATCCTCGTTTGCTAAGTCAAACGACACCGCTGGTTCTGCTCACACTGCCCTACCCTGTGCTCTGACCTCTTTCTCCCTCTCTCTCCAGATGAAATCTCGCGTCTTGTGACGGCCGGCCGCCTCAACAACCTGCCCGCTTGACCCTATCCCCTCCTCTCTTCTCCAGACCATTTCCGGAGACCTTCTCCCTTACCTCACCTCGCTCATCAACTCATCCCTGACCGCTGGCTACGTCCCTTCCGTCTTCAAGAGAGCGAGAGTTGCACCCTTCTGAAAAAACCTACACTCGATCCCTCCGATGTCAACAACTACAGACCAGTATCCCTTCTTTCTTTTCTCTCCAAAACTCTTGAACGTGCCGTCCTTGGCCAGCTCTCCCGCTATCTCTCTCAGAATGACCTTCTTGATCCAAATCAGTCAGGTTTCAAGACTAGTCATTCAACTGAGACTGCTCTTCTCTGTATCACGGAGGCGCTCCGCACTGCTAAAGCTAACTCTCTCTCCTCTGCTCTCATCCTTCTAGACCTATCGGCTGCCTTCGATACTGTGAACCATCAGATCCCCCCTCTCCACCCTCTCCGAGTTGGGCATCTCCGGCGCGGCCCACGCTTGGATTGCGTCCTACCTGACAGGTCGCTCCTACCAGGTGGCGTGGCGAGAATCCGTCTCCTCACCACGTGCTCTCACCACTGGTGTCCCCCAGGGCTCTGTTCTAGGCCCTCTCCTATTCTCGCTATACACCAAGTCACTTGGCTCTGTCATAACCTCACATGGTCTCTCCTATCATTGCTATGCAGACGACACACAATTAATCTTCTCCTTTCCCCTTCTGACGACCAGGTGGCGAATCGCATCTCTGCATGTCTGGCAGACATATCAGTGTGGATGACGGATCATCACCTCAAGCTTAACACTCGGCAAGACGGAGCTGCTCTTCCTCCCGGGAAAGGACTGCCCGCTCCATGATCTCGCCATCACGGTTGACAACTCCATTGTGTCCTCCTCCCAGAGCGCTAAGAACCTTGGCGTGATCCTGGACAACACCCTGTCGTTCTCAAATAACATCAAGGCGGTGGCCCGTTCCTGTAGGTTCATGCTCTACAACATCCATAGAGTACGACCCTGCCTCACACAGGAAGCGGCGCAGGTCCTAATCCAGGCACTTGTCATCCCCCGTCTGGATTACTGCAACTCGCTGTTGGCTGGGCTCCTGCCTGTGCCATTAAGCCCCTACAGCTCATCCAGAACGCCGCAGCCCGTCTGGTGTTCAACCTTCCCAAGTTCTCTCACGTCACCCCGCTCCTCCGCTCTCTCCACTGGCTTCCAGTTGAAGCTCACATCCGCTACAAGACCATGGTGCTTGCCTACGGAGCTGTGAGGGGAACGGCACCTCAGTACCTCCAGGCTCTGATCAGGCCCTACACCCAAACAAGGGCACTGCGTTCATCCACCTCTGGCCTGCTCGCCTCCCTACCACTGAGGAAGTACAGTTCCCGCTCAGCCCAGTCAAAACTGTTCGCTGCTCTGGCCCCCCAATGGTGGAACAAACTCCCTCACGACGCCAGGACAGCGGAGTCAATCACCACCTTCCGGAGACACCTGAAACCCCACCTCTTTAAGGAATACCTAGGATAGGATAAAGTAATCCTTCTCACCCCCCTTAAAAGATTTAGATGCACTATTGTAAAGTGGCAGTTCCACTGGATGTCATAAGGTGAACGCACCAATTTGTAAGTCGCTCTGGATAAGAGCGTCTGCTAAATGACTTAAATGTAAAATGTAAATAATAATAATAACAATAATAATAACCACAATAATAATTATAAATAATAATAACCAACAATTACAATAACGTATTTAATGGTTATTACTAAGTTCTAATATGGTATTAATATCAGAGGATGAACCCCTGCAGGATGGCAATAACTTCCTTATAGACAGAGAGAGAGGAAAGCAGGATATGTCCCACAATGCCACTGAGGGAGAAACAACATGGCTTCCGCCTGGTTAAACCAGACTGCCCTCTCTCTCTCTCTCCATCTGACCCAGTCTCTAGCTAGTAAACCAGACTGCCCTCTCTCCATCTGACCCATTCTCTAGCTAGTAAACCAGACTGCCCTCTCTCTCTCCATCTGACCCAGTCTCTAGCTAGTAAACCAGACTGCCCTCTCTCTCTCCATCTGACCCAGTCTCTAGCTAGTAAACCAGACTGCCCTCTCTCCATCTGACCCATTCTCTAGCTAGTAAACCAGACTGCCCTCTCTCTCTCCATCTGACCCATTCTCTAGCTAGTAAACCAGACTGTCCTCTCTCTCTCCATCTGACCCAGTCTCTAGCTAGTAAACCAGACTGCCCTCTCTCTCTCTCTCCATCTGACCCAGTCTCTAGCTAGTAAACCAGACTGCCCTCTCTCTCTCTCTCCATCTGACCCAGTCTCTAGCTAGTAAACCACTGTCCTCTCTCTCTCCATCTGACCCAGTCTCTAGCTAGTAAACCAGACTGCCCTCTCTCTCTCTCTCTCTCCATCTGACCCAGTCTCTAGCTAGTAAACCAGACTGCCCTCGCTCTCTCCATCTGACCCAGTCTCTAGCTAGTAAACCAGACTGCCCTCTCTCTCTCTCTCTCTCTCTCTCTCTCTCTCCATCTGACCCAGTCTCTAGCTAGTAAACCAGACTGCCCTCTCTCTCTCCATCTGACCCAGTCTCTAGCTAGTAAACCAGACTGCCCTCTCTCTCTCCATCTGACCCAGTCTCTAGCTAGTAAACCAGACTGCCCTCTCTCTCTCTCTCTCTCTCCATCTGACCCAGTCTCTAGCTAGTAAACCAGACTGCCCTCTCTCTCTCTCTCTCTCCATCTGACCCAGTCTCTAGCTAGTAAACCAGACTGCCCTCTCTCTCTCTCTCTCCATCTGACCCAGTCTCTAGCTAGTAAACCAGACTGTCCTCTCTCTCTCTCTCCATCTGACCCAGTCTCTAGCTAGTAAACCAGACTGCCCTCTCTCTCTCTCTCTCTCCATCTGACCCAGTCTCTAGCTAGTAAACCACACCTGTGTCCCGAATGGCATCCTAGTCCCCTTTTTAGTGCACTACTTTTGACTAGGGTCAATAAGTCCCCTATATAGGGAATAGGGTGCCGTTTCAGGACGCTCACCGGGCCTGTCTCATTAGGTCTCTGAATCTGTGTTTCTTCGTAATAATGTCTGATCAAAAACGTTTTAAAAACACACAGTAATATGAAGCCTGTGGACATGTGTTGTGTTGACATTTAGTTTGCATTAGATAGATGCTGTATGGGCCACAGGGGAATAATAACCAGGTTTATGTTGTCATGAAGGTTATTTCCTGCTAGTCGCTCCAAGGTTGTAGGCTGCTGGTGTATTTAGTCATAGAAGTATTTTCTGACCAATCATTTCTCTGTTATGGCCTCTTCAACATGGTGACCAACCATTTCTCTGTTATGGCCTCTTCAACATGGTGACCAACCATTTCTCTGTAATGGCCTCTTCAACATGGTGACCAACCATTTCTCTGTTATGGCCTCTTCAACATGGTGACCAACCATTTCTCTGTTATGGCCTCTTCAACATGGTGACCAACCATTTCTCTGTTCTGGCCTCTTCAACATGGTGACCAACCATTTCTCTGTTATGGCCTCTTCAACGCAGAGTGAACACGGGCGCAGTGTGCGCTAACCAAGGTTGCCAGGTGCACGGTGTTTCCTCCGACACATTGGTGCGGCTGGCTTCCGGGGTAGGATGCGCGCTGTGTTAAGAAGCAGTGCGGCTTGGTTGGGTTGTGTATCGAAGGACGCATGACTTTCAACCTTCGTCTCTCTCGAGCCCGTATGTACGGGAGTTGTAGCCATGAGACAAGATAGTAGCTACTAACAATTGGATGCCATGAAATTAGGGAGAGAAAAAAATGGGTATATTTAAAATGTTTAATTAAATTTAAATTGTTCAAGGTGAACACTAGCAGTATTTTCAGATGGAGTCATGCAGTATCTATACGAGCTCTGTATTTATCCCAATGGAGAGCCTCTGGCTGAGAGAGCCTCTGGCTGAGAGAGCCTCTGGCTGAGAGCCTCTGGCTGAGAGCCTCTGGCTGAGAGGACTTCACTTCAGCACTGGAGGTATAGAGCCCCACCGTGGAGGTGGTGTCATAATACCCATAAAACCTAGCGGCTCAAAACAGGGAAATGGTTCCAATCGTTTTTCCACCATTCATTTTTCCCCCCTATAGGGGATTTTAGAAACAGTTAAAATAAGGGCTGTGTTTGGTGTAGTTTACCCCGGAGTGACGTTTTGATTACCATGTAAATCTCTCCAGGGCAAGGTGACTTATCAATATCTCTCCAGGGCAAGGTGACTTATCAATATCTCTCCAGGGCAAGGTGACTTATCAATATATCTCTAGGACAAGGTGAATTTTATCAATATATCTCTAGGACAAGGTGAATTTTATCAATATATCTCCAGGACAAGGTGAATTTTATCAATATATCTCCAGGACAAGGTGAATTTTATCAATATATCTCTAGGACAAGGTGAATTTTATCAATATATCTCTAGGACAAGGTGAATTTTATCAATATATCTCTAGGACAAGGTGACTTATCAATATATCTCCAGGACAAGGTGACTTATCAATATATCTCTAGGACAAGGTGACTTTTATCAATATATCTCTAGGACAAGGTGAATTTTATCAATATATCTCCAGGACAAGGTGACTTTTATCAATATATCTCCAGGACAAGGTGACTTTTATCAATATATCTCTAGGACAAGGTGACTTTTATCAATATATCTCCAGGACAAGGTGACTTATCAATATATCTCTAGGACAAGGTGACTTTTATCAATATATCTCTAGGACAAGGTGACTTTCATCAATATATCTCTAGAAACAGCCCCACACCACACACAGCACCCCACAGAACACAGCCCCACACCACACACACAGCCCCACACCACACAGAAACAGCCCCACACCACACAGAAACAGCCCCACACCACACAGAAACAGCCCCACACCACACAGATACAGCCCCACACCACACACACAGCCCCACACCACACACACAGCCCCACACCACACACACAGCCCCACACCACACACACAGCCCCACACCACACAGAAACAGCCCCACACCACACAGAAACAGCCCCACACCACACACAGCAGCCCACACCACACGAAACAGCCCCACACACACACACAGCCCCACACCACACAGAAACAGCCCCACACCACACAGAAACAGCCCCACACCACACAGCAGCAGCCCCACACCACACAGAAACAGCCCCACACCACACAGAACAGCCCCACACCACACAGAAACAGCTCCACACCACACACAGAGCCCCATACCACACAGAAACAGCCCCACACCACACAGAAACAGCCCCACACCACACACACCACACAGAAACAGCCCCACACCACACACAGAGCCCCACACCACACAGAAACAGCCCCACAGCACACACACAGCCGCACACCACACAGAAACAGCCCCACACCACACAGAAACAGCCCCACACCACACAGAAACAGCCCCACACCACACAGAAACAGCCCCACAGCACACACACAGCCCCACACCACACACAGAGCCCCACACCACACAGAAACAGCCCCACAGCACACAGAAACAGCCCCACACCACACACACAGCCCCACACCACACACACAGCCCCACACCACACACAGCACACAGATACAGCCCCACACCACACACACAGCCCCACAGCACACAGCAACAGCCCACACACCACAGCCACACCACACACACAGCCCCACCACACACAGCCCCACACCACACACAGAGCCCACACCACACACACAGCCCCACACCACACACACAGCCCCACAGATACAGCCCCACACCACACACACAGCCCCACACCACACACACAGCCCCACAGCACACAGAAACAGCCCCACACCACACAGATACAGCCCCACACCACACAGATACAGCCCCACACCACACACACAGCCCCACACACACACAGCCCACACCACACAGAACAGCCCCACCACACGATACAGCCCCACACCACACAGACACAGCCCCACACCACACACACAGCCCCACACCACACAGAAACAGCCCACACCACACAGATACAGCCCACACCACACAGAAGCAGCCCCACACCACACAGATACAGCCCACACCACACACACAGCCCCACACCACACGATACAGCCCCACACCACACAGAAACAGCCCACACCACACAGATACAGCCCCACACCACACACAGAGCCCCACACACACACACAGC
The DNA here is from genome assembly GCF_034236695.1 of Oncorhynchus nerka. NCBI lineage: Eukaryota > Metazoa > Chordata > Actinopteri > Salmoniformes > Salmonidae > Oncorhynchus > Oncorhynchus nerka. The sequence goes on along the minus strand of NW_027034997.1, from coordinate 2,651 downwards.
CCCACAGCACACAGAAACAGCCCCACACCACACACAGAGCCCCACACCACACACACAGCCCCACAGCACACAGCCACACAGCCCCACAGCACACAGATACAGCCCCACACCACACACAGAGCCCCACACCACACACGATACAGCCCCACACCACACACAGAGCCCACACACACACACACACAGCACCACACAGCACACAGAAACAGCCCCACACAGTAACAGCCACACTAGAGCCCTGCATGTATTTTAAGCCCGAATCCTACCCAAGCCCTACACTATCCAGGCTCGATTGCTTCTGCCAAATTTAAACCCCCGGCCCGGTCCGAAATAAGTTCCTTCCGTCAGTAAATCCATGAGCTGCTTCTGTCAGTCTGTGACTCGCTCCCTGCGCCGCTCGCTCTGCATGCACTCTGCTCATGGCGCTTTGAGTATCCATAGCAACGGCTCTGCTCAATGAAGAGACATGAGAGCAGTTAGCAGTTAGTTACGTTGTCACTAAGGCCCGTACCCTAGTTACTGATGAAAGAAAACAGGCCCGTACCCTAGTTACTGATGAAAGAAAACAGGCCAGGCCCCTAGTTACTGATGAAAGAAAACAGGCCCCTAGTTACTGATGAAAGAAAACAGGCCCGTACCTTAGTTACTGATGAAAGAAAACAGGCCCGTACCCTAGTTACTGATGAAAGAAAACAGGCCAGGCCCCTAGTTACTGATGAAAGAAAACAGGCCCGTACCTTAGTTAATGATGAAAGAAAACTGGCCCGGCCCGAGTTACTGATGAAAGAAAACAGGCCCGACCCGGCCCTAGTTACTGATGAAAGACAACAGGCCCGACCCGGCCCTAGTTACTGATGAAAGACAACAGGCCCGACCCGGCCCTAGTTACTGATGAAAGACAACAGGCCCGTACCCTAGTTACTGATGAAAGAAAACAGGCCCGGCCCCTAGTTACTGATGAAAGAAAACAGGCCCGGCCCCTAGTTACTGATGAAAGAAAACAGGCCCGGCCCCTAGTTACTGATGAAAGAAAACAGGCCCGTACCTTAGTTACTGATTAAAGAAAACAGGCCCGACCCGGCCCTAGTTACTGATGAAAGAAAACAGGCCCGACCCGGCCCTAGTTACTGATGAAAGAAAACAGGCCCGGCCCGGCCCTAGTTACTGATGAAAGACAACAGGCCCGTACCCTAGTTACTGATGAAAGAAAACAGGCCCGGCCCGGCCCTAGTTACTGATGAAAGAAAACAGGCCCGACCCGGCCCTAGTTACTGATGAAAGAAAACAGGCCCGACCCGGCCCTAGTTACTGATGAAAGAAAACAGGCCCGGCCCGGCCCTAGTTACTGATGAAAGAAAACAGGCCTGGCCCCTAGTTACTGATGAAAGAAAACAGGCCTGGCCCCTAGTTACTGATGAAAGAAAACAGGCCTGGCCCCTAGTTACTGATGAAAGAAAACAGGCCTGGCCCCTAGTTACTGATGAAAGAAAACAGGCCTGGCCCCTAGTTACTGATGAAAGAAAACAGGCCTGGCCCCTAGTTACTGATGAAAGAAAACAGGCCTGGCCCGGCCCCTAGTTACTGATGAAAGAAAACAGGCCTGGCCCGGCCCCTAGTTACTGATGAAAGAAAACAGGCCTGGCCCGGCCCCTAGTTACTGATGAAAGAAAACAGGCCTGGCCCCTAGTTACTGATGAAAGAAAACAGGCCTGGCCCCTAGTTACTGATGAAAGAAAACAGGCCTGGCCCCTAGTTACTGATGAAAGAAAACAGGCCCGGCCCCTAGTTACTGATGAAAGAAAACAGGCCCGGCCCCTAGTTACTGATGAAAGAAAACAGGCCCGGCCCCTAGTTACTGATGAAAGAAAACAGGCCCGGCCCCTAGTTACTGATGAAAGAAAACAGGCCAGGCCCGTACCCTAGTTACTGATGAAAGAAAACAGGCCCGTACCTTAGTTACTGATGAGCCCGTCGTGCTGGGGTAGGAGAGCTCTAAGCCACCCAGCACCACCACAGTCAGGAAGTTTAAACAGGACACATTCCAGGGGTCATTGTCTGCATCCCAAATGGCTCCCTATTCCCTATATAGTGCACTACTTTTGGCCAGAGACCTATCAGCCCTGGTCAAAACTAGTGCACTAACTAGGGAATAGGGAGCCAATTGGGATACAAGCTACAGAGTGGGGTCCTGCTGCTGGGAAGTGACTGAGTCAACAGTGGGAGGTAGGCTGTCACCGGGGCAGTGTACCCAGACTACCCCACTAACCCATCAATGAGCCACAGTCCAACACACAGGGCAGGGTTGTGTTCATTAGGCAATAAAACGCAATGAAAACAAGACTCAAAACAGGCCGGGGGGACTAAGAGGACATTGTCCAATGAGAAGAGCTTGTTTTGTTTTAAAGTGGAGAGGTTTCAAAACGTTGTGCCCTGATGAACGTGTGCCAGCTGAGCCACAATCAGAGTAACAACAGTACTGTAGGGTCTGGAGGACAGGGAGCCCACTGACTAAACAGAGTAACAACAGTCCTGTAGGGTCTGGAGGACAGGGAGCCTACTGACTAAACAGAGTAACAACAGTACTGTAGGGTCTGGAGGATAGGGAGCCCACTGACTAAACAGAGTAACAACAGTACTGTAGGGTCTGGAGGATA
>NW_027034996.1:0-9343 GCF_034236695.1 Oncorhynchus nerka | reverse complement strand
CTGTAGAACAACACCTATCGATACTATGACCGACCTCTAAACAACACCTATCATACTACTATGACCGACCTCTAAACAACACCTATCATACTACTATGACCGACCCTGTAAAAACAACACCTATCATACTACTATGACTGACCCTGTAAACAACACCTGTCATACTATATTTGACCCTGTAAAACAACACCTATCATACTACTATGGCCGACCCTCTAAGACAACACCTATCCTTCTACTATGTGCGACCCTGTAAAACAACACCTATCATACTACTATGGCCGACCCCTGTAAAACAACGCCTATCATACTACTATGACTGACCCTGTAAAACAACACCCCTATCCTTACTACTATGGCCGACCCTCTAAGGCAGCACCTGTCGCACTACTATGGCCGACCCTGTAAAACAACACATTACACTGCAACTATCCAGTGGATAGGAAAACTTGTATGTATTTAAAAAATATATATATATTATTATTTTTCAAACAAATGTACAGTCTTGTGTTTCATTTTGCATATAATGTGTGACTTTATCTAACATTGTACACTTCCATATCAACTACGTCAATCAGTACAACTCACGGGGCAGATAGATTTACATTTTACATTTAAGTCATTTAGCAGGCGCTCTTATCCAGAAGCGACTTACAAGTGGTGCATTCACCTTACTTGACATCAGTGGAACAGTAGTGCATCTAAATCTTTTAAGGGGGGAGTGAGAGGGATTACTTTATCCTAGATGTTGGATTAGTGTTGTGTCAACGTTCTATTGTAAAACAAACCCGTCAATAGAAAACCCCACTCTGTTGCCAGGCAACTGTTTGACGAGATGTGTCACACGTCTGATGTTGTTGAGACGTCACTGACGGCCATTTGCTACTGTATTGTCGTGCAGCTGCGCGTGTGTAACAACAACTACATTATGTGTGTTGCGATACTACTGTACAAGCGGATGAGAGTGAGGCGGCACATTGACGGCCCTTAGTTTCAATGGGAATAAAGATCCCAGAAGCTGTTATGGTTTGAATACAATGACACCTTAGTGTCTGTCCTCCTCTGTCAAGGCAGTGCAGTCCCTTAGGAGAGTTATTGTGGTTCTGAGACCTACTGTAGACTAGCTTAGCGGAGGGGAGTTAGCTTATCTTTTCATGCAAAGAAAGTTATCTTTTTTTGTGCCACATTTCTTTCCTGTGTCCTCCTTTTTGAAATGCCTTATTTCTCATCAGACACTATATATCTCCCTCTCCCTCTCCCCCCCTCTCCCTACTCCCCCCTCTCTCTCTCTCTCCTCTCCCTCTCTCTCTCTCTCTCTCCCTCTCTCTCTCTCTGTGTCTCTCTCTGTCTCTCTCTCCCCCTCTCCCTCTCCCTCCCTCCTCCCTCCCTCCCTCCCTCCCTCCCCCCTCCCTCCCTCCCTCCCTCCCCTTCAGCATTTGGCCACAACGAGTGTCCGGACCCAGGCATCCCTCTGAACGCCAGACGGTTCGGGGACAGTTTCCAGCTGGGTAGCTCTGTCTCTGTGGTTTGTGAGGAGGGTTTCATCAAGACCCAGGGCACTGACACTATCACCTGCCAGCTGGAGGGGGGCAAAGTCATGTGGAGCGGACTCATCCCTAAATGTGAAGGTAACAACGATTCATTATTCACACATTTCCATTGGATGGGGGAAGTGATATCCTTCAGTTATACCGCACCAGAACATGCCCTAAATGTGAAGGACTACAGAGGATGATTTGTAAAGTTATTTTACAGGAATATTATGTGAGGATTAGAGAGCATGAATGTTTTCTATCTATCAACTATATTGTTACCCCTCCTGGGACCTGTAAGTGTCTGATAACAGGGCTGTAGCCATAATAATAATTGTCGTAAGGCAGAGCGGACAATCATTTTTGTTCGAGGGCCACGTCGGGAACTCCCCAAATTCAACGCAGTAATAGATGTTTAACCAATTTAGTTGTCAAAGTCAATTTGCAGGACAGAAAAGGGGCAGCTATTTCAATATAGGGACATTATAGTTCCTCCATAGTTTCTACATGGTTTTATACTTCATCAAGTGCAAGCAGAAGTCATTTTTTAATTCCTAAACCCACAGAGGGAGAGAGGGATGCAGTGATCTGCTATACTGTTAGAGATGTATCTACTGTAGAACCTCGTGTAGAGTCAGAGAGATGTATCTACTGTAGAACCTGGTGTAGAGTCAGAGAGATGTATCTACTGTAGAACCTCGTGTAGAGTCAGAGAGATGTATCTACTGTAGAACCTCGTGTAGAGTCAGAGAGATGTATCTACTGTAGAACCTCGTGTAGAGTCAGAGAGATGTATCTACTGTAGTAGAGGAACCTGCTGTAGAGTCAGAGAGATGTATCTACTGTAGTAGAGGAACCTGGTGTAGAGTCAGAGAGATGTATCTACTGTAGTAGAGGAACCTGGTGTAGAGTCAGAGAGATGTATCTACTGTAGAACCTCGTGTAGAGTCAGAGAGATGTATCTACTGTAGAACCTGGTGTAGAGTCAGAGAGATGCCTCTAGTAGAGGAACCTGCTGTAGAGTCAGAGATGTATCCACTGTAGTAGAGGCCTTGTGTAGAGTCAGAGGGTCCTACTGTGGGAACTTGTGTAGAGTCAGAGATGCATCTACTGCAGAACCTGGTGTAGGGTCAGAGAGATGTATCTACTGTAGTAGAGGAGCCTCGTGTAGAGTCAGAGAGATGTATCTACTGTAGAACCTGGTGTAGAGTCAGAGAGATGTATCTACTGTAGAACCTGGTGTAGAGTCAGAGAGATGTATCTACTGTAGTAGAGGAACCTGGTGTAGAGTCAGAGAGATGTATCTACTGTAGAACCTGGTGTAGAGTCAGAGAGATGTATCTACTGTAGAATCTGGTGTAGAGTCAGAGAGATGTATCTACTGTAGAACCTGGTGTAGAGTCAGAGAGATGTATCTACTGTAGTAGAGGAACCTGGTGTAGAGTCAGAGAGATGTATCTACTGCGACCTTGTGAGTCAGGGATGTATCTACTGTAGAGTCAGAGAGATGTATCTACTGTAGAACCTTGTGTAGAGTCAGAGAGATGTATCTACTGTAGAACCTCGTGTAGAGTCAGAGAGATGTATCTACTGTAGAACCTGGTGTAGAGTCAGAGAGATATATCTACTGTAGTAGAGGAACCTGGTGTAGAGTCAGAGAGATGTATCTACTGTAGAACCTGGTGTAGAGTCAGAGAGATGTATCTACTGTAGTAGAGGAGCCTGCTGTAGAGTCAGAGAGATGTATCTACTGTAGTAGAGGAACCTGGTGTAGAGTCAGAGAGATGTATCTACTGTAGAACCTGGTGTAGAGTCAGAGAGATGTATCTACTGTAGAACCTCGTGTAGAGTCAGAGAGATGTATCTACTGTAGTAGAGGAACCTGGTGTAGAGTCAGGTGATAGACTGGAGACGTTGGTTTTATTCCTACTACAACAACTACTTATTGTCACAGATATATGGCAACAACACTTGGTTTAAATTCAATGCATCTCAATACAAAGTAAAATTCCCCTCCCTCCCCTCTCCCCCTCCCTCCCTCCCTCCTCCCACCCTCCTCCCTCCCTCTCCCCTCCCTCCCTCCCTCACCTCCCCTCCCTCCCTCCCCCCTCACCTCCCTCCCTCTCCCCCCTCCCTCCCTGACCCTGTATGGCCCATGTGGAGGCCACTACTCTCGCCATTCGGGTAGTCCTGTCCCCAGGAGTGGCCTGGATACTATAAGGACTCCTCAGCTGTGAGTGGGTCATCGAGGCGACGCCCGGACGCTCTGTCAAGTGATCAGTTTTGACAGGTCTGTATGACAAAAGCACAGCAGCCAGAAGCCCAGATAGGGAAAGACTCTCCAGAAGTCAGAGGCTAAAATATATAACTTTTTTTTTCTCTCCCAAAGGTTGATACTCCTTGCTTTAGACTGGGGAAATGGTTTCAAAAGACATGATGTATGTAACTCAATCCCCAAATCAGATTAGACTGTACTTCAGATTTTAGATGAATGTTAAAGACAAAAGTGTGTCTCCTTCAAATTGTCCATTACATTCTGTTGGGTACTTTTGATTGGCTGAATGGGGCTTGATCCTGTATTGTATTTCAGATGTTGTGTTAATTACTATAGACTGCATTGTGTTTCTCTCAGTAGGCTGTTTTAAAATGTTATTAATGTAGAGCTCTGAGTTGGCTGATGTCATCTGTTTTATACTGTAGAGGACTGGAGGGATGTAGAGCTCTGATGTCATCTGTTTTATACTGTAGAGGACTGGAGGGATGTAGAGCTCTGATGTCATATGTTATATACTGTAGAGGACTGGAGGGATGTATAGCTCTGGGTTGACTGATGTCATCTGTTTTATACTGTAGAGGGGTGGAGGGATGTAGAGCTCTGATGTCATCTGTTTTATACTGTAGAGGACTGGAGGGATGTAGAGCTCTGGGTTGACTGATGTCATCTGTTTTATACTGTAGAGGACTGGAGGGATGTAGAGCTCTGATGTCATCTGTTTTATAGTGTAGAGGACTGGAGGGATGTAGAGCTCTGATGTCATCTGTTTTATACTGTAGAGGACTGGAGGGATGTAGAGCTCTGATGTCATCTGTTTTATACTGTAGAGGACTGGAGGGATGTAGAGCTCTGATATCATCTGTTTTATACTGTAGAGGACTGGAGGGATGTAGAGCTCTGATGTCATCTGTTTTATACTGTAGAGGACTGGAGGGATGTAGAGCTCTGATATCATCTGTTTTATTCTGTAGAGAACTGGAGGGATGTAGAGCTCTGGGTTGTCTGATGTCATCTGTTTTATACTGTAGAGGACTGGAGGGATGTAGAGCTCTGATGTCATCTGTTTTATACTGTAGAGGACTGGAGGGATGTAGAACTCTGGCCCGGCTGATATCATCTGTTTTATACTGTAGAGGACTGGAGGGATGTAGAGCTCTGGCCCGGCTGATGTCATCTGTTTTATACTGTAGAGGACTGGAGGGATGTAGAGCTCTGGGTTGGCTGATGTCATCTGTTTTATACTGTAGAGGACTGGAGGGATGTAGAGCTCTGGGTTGGCTGATGTCATCTGTTTTATACTATAGAGGACTGGAGGGATGTAGAGCTCTGATGTCATCTGTTTTATACTGTAGAGGACTGGAGGGATGTAGAGCTCTGATGTCATCTGTTTTATATTGTAGAGGACTGGAGGGATGTAGAGCTCTGGGCCGGCTGATGTCATCTGTTTTATACTGTAGAGGCCTGGAGGGATGTAGAGCTCTGATGTCATCTGTTGTATACTGTAGAGGACTGGAGGGATGTAGAGCTCTGATATCATCTGTTTTATACTCTAGAGGACTGGAGGGATGTAGAGCTCTGATGAGCTCTGGGTTGGCTGATGTCATCTGTTATATACTGTAGAGGACTGGAGGATGTAGAGCTCTGGGTTGACTGATGTCATCTGTTTTATACTGTAGAGGACTGGAGGGATGTAGAGCTCTGATGTCATCTGTTTTATACTGTAGAGGACTGGAGGGATGTAGAGCTCTGGGTTGACTGATGTCATCTGTTTTATACTGTAGAGGACTGGAGGGATGTAGAGCTCTGATGTCATCTGTTTCATACTGTAGAGGACTGGAGGGATGTAGAGCTCTGATGTCATCCGTTATATACTGTAGAGGACTGGAGGGATGTAGACTGATGTCATCTGTTTTATACTGTAGAGGACTGGAGGGATGTAGAGCTCTGATGTCTGTTTTATACTGTAGAGGACTGGAGTTTTATGTCATCTGTTTTATACTGTAGAGGACTGGAGGGATGTAGAGCTCTGGGTTGGCTGATGTCATCTGTTTTATACTGTAGAGGACTGGAGGGATGTAGAGCTCTGGCCCGGCTGATGTCATCTGTTTTATACTGTAGAGGACTGGAGGGATGTAGAGCTCTGGGTTGGCTGATGTCATCTGTTTTATACTGTAGAGGACTGGAGGGATGTAGAGCTCTGATATCATCTGTTTTATACTGTAGAGGACTGGAGGGATGTAGAGCTCTGATGTCATCTGTTTTATACTGTAGAGGACTGCAGGGATGTAGAGCTCTGATGTCATCTGTTTTATACTGTAGAGGACTGGAGGGATGTAGAGCTCTGATGTCATCTGTTTTATACTGTAGAGGACTGGAGGGATGTAGAGCTCTGATGTCATCTGTTTTATACTGTAGAGGACTGGAGGGATGTAGAGCTCTGGGTTGGCTGATGTCATCTGTTTTATACTGTAGAGGACTGAGGGATGTAGAGCTCTGATGTCATCTGTTTTATACTGTAGAGGACTGGAGGGATGTAGAGCTCTGATGTCATCTGTTTTATACTGTAGAGGACTCTGATGTCATCTGTTTTATACTGTAGAGGACTGGAGGGATGTAGAGCTCTGATGTCATCTGTTTTATAGCTCTGGGTTAGATGTTTTATACTGGAGGGATGTAGAGCTCTGATGTCATCTGTTTTATACTGTAGAGGACTGGAGGGATGTAGAGCTCTGGGTTGACTGATGTCATCTGTTTTATACTGTAGAGGACTGGAGGGATGTAGAGCTCTGATGTCATCTGTTTTATAGTGTAGAGGACTGAGGATGTAGAGCTCTGATGTCATCTGACTGGAGGGATGTAGAGATGTCATCTGCTCTGGAGGGTTGACTGATGTCATCTGTTTTATACTGTAGAGGACTGGAGGGATGTAGAGCTCTGATGTCATCTGTTTTATAGTGTAGAGGACTGGAGGATGTAGATATCATCTGTTTTATTCTGTAGAGAACTGGAGGGATGTAGAGCTCTGGGGTTGTCTGATGTCATCTGTTTTATACTGTAGAAGGCTGGAGGGATGTAGAGCTCTGATGTCATCTGTTTTTATACTGTAGAGGACTGGAGGGATGTAGAAGCCCGGCTGATATCATCTGTTTTTATACTGTAGAGGACTGGGAGGGATGTAGAGCTCTCTGATGTCATCTGTTTTATACTGTAGAGGACTGGAGGATGTAGAGCTGGGTTGGCTGATATCATCTGTTTTATTCTGTAGAGAACTGGAGGGATGTAGAGCTCTGGGTTGTCTGATGTCATCTGTTTTATACTGTAGAGGACTGGAGGGATGTAGAGCTCTGATGTCATCTGTTTTTATACTGTAGAGGACTGGAGGGATGTAGAACTCTGGCCCGGCTGATATCATCTGTTTTATACTGTAGAGGACTGGAGGGATGTAGAGCTCTGATGTCATCTGTTGTATACTGTAGAGGCTGGAGGATGTAGATGATATCATCTGTTTTATACTCTAGAGGACTGGAGGGATGTAGAGCTCTGGGTTTGATGTCATCTGTTTTATACTGTAGAGGACTGGAGGGATGTAGAGCTCTGGGTTGGCTGATGTCATCTGTTTTATACTGTAGAGGACTGGAGGGAGGGGAGCTCTGATGTCATCTGTTTTATACTGGAGGGATGTAGAGCTCTGATGTCATCTGTTTTATACTGTAGAGGACTGGAGGGATGTAGAGCTCTGTGATGTCATCTGTTTTATACTGTAGAGGACTGGAGGGATGTAGAGCTCTGATGTCATCTGTTTTATACTGTAGAGGACTGGAGGGATGTAGAGCTCTGTGATGTCATCTGTTTTATACTGTAGAGGACTGGAGGGATGTAGAGCTCTGGGGGCTGATGTCATCTGTTTTATACTGTAGAGGACTGGAGGGATGTAGAGCTCTGATATCATCTGTTTTATACTGTAGAGGACTGGAGGGATGTAGAGCTCTGATGTCATCTGTTTTATACTGTAGAGGACTGGAGGGATGTAGAGCTCTGATATCATCTGTTTTATACTGTAGAGGACTGGAGGGATGTAGAGCTCTGATGTCATCTGTTTTATACTGTAGAGGACTGGAGGGATGTAGAGCTCTGGGTTGGCTGATGTCATCTGTTTTATACTGTAGAGGACTGGAGGGATGTAGAGCTCTGATGTCATCTGTTTTATACTGTAGAGGACTGGAGGGATGTAGAGCTCTGATGTCATCTGTTTTATACTGTAGAGGACTGGAGGGATGTAGAGCTCTGGGTTGACTGATGTCATCTGTTTTATACTGTAGAGGACTGGAGGGATGTAGAGCTCTGATGTCATCTGTTTTATACTGTAGAGGACTGGAGGGATGTAGAGCTCTGATGTCATCTGTTTTATACTGTAGAGGACTGGAGGGATGTAGAGCTCTGATGTCATCTGTTTTATACTGTAGAGGACTGGAGGGATGTAGAGCTCTGATGTCATCTGTTTTATACTGTAGAGGACTGGAGGGATGTAGAGCTCTGGGTTGACTGATGTCATCTGTTTTATACTGTAGAGGACTGGAGGGATGTAGAGCTCTGATGTCATCTGTTTTATACTGTAGAGGACTGGAGGGATGTAGAGCTCTGGGTTGGCTGATGTAATCTGTTTTATACTGTAGAGGACTGAGGGTGTAGAGCTCTGATGTCATCTGTTTTATCTGTAGAGGACTGGAGGGATGTAGAGCTCTGATGTCATCTGTTTTATACTGTAGAGGACTGGAGGGATGTAGAGCTCTGATGTCATCTGTTTTATACTGTAGAGGACTGGAGGGATGTAGAGCTCTGATGTCATCTGTTTTATACTGTAGAGGACTGGAGGGATGTAGAGCTCTGATGTCATCTGTTTTATACTGTAGAGGACTGGAGGGATGTAGAGCTCTGGGTTGCTGATGTCATCTGTTTTATACTGTAGAGGACTGGAGGGATGTAGAGCTCTGATGTCATCTGTTTTATACTGTAGAGGACTGGAGGGATGTAGAGCTCTGGGTTGGCTGATGTCATCTGTTTTATACTGTAGAGGACTGGAGGGATGTAGAGCTCTGATGTCATCTGTTTTATACTGTAGAGGACTGGAGGGATGTAGAGCTCTGATGTCATCTGTTTTATACTGTAGAGGACTGGAGGGATGTAGAGCTCTGATGTCATCTGTTTTATACTGTAGAGGACTGGAGGGATGTAGAGCTCTGATGTCATCTGTTTTATACTGTAGAGGACTGGAGGGATGTAGAGCTCTGATGTCATCTGTTTTATACTGTAGAGGACTGGAGGGATGTAGAGCTCTGATGTCATCTGTTTTATACTGTAGAGGACTGGAGGGATGTAGAGCTCTGGGTTGGCTGATGTCATCTGTTTTATACTGTAGAGGACTGGAGGGATGTAGAGCTCTGATGTCATCTGTTTTATACTGTAGAGGACTGGAGGGATGTAGAGCTCTGGATGATCATCTGTTTTATACTGTAGAGGTCTGGAGGGATGTAGAGCT
>NW_027034995.1:0-9342 GCF_034236695.1 Oncorhynchus nerka | reverse complement strand
GATGCTGTCTGGTCAAGAAGAGTATGGTAATGTTAGACCCGTAGCATTGAATGCAAGGGAGCCAGTGTTTGTTGACCTCCTTGATATTTTTTCTTCATACAATAATAGCCAATCAGCGTTGAGCTAAACTGAGTGAGTTAAAATGTGAATTGTCCGGGCGCACCAAAACAAAGTATCAACCTTTTTAGTTGACACTGTGATAGACTAAGCACAGGTGAGTTAATGATGTTGAAATGTTGAAATGGTACTGGAATAGTGGAGAGAGGCAGCTCCTGTGTTCTTCGCGACTTGAGGTAATTCTCTGTGGTTCTAAAATCAATAGTTGTTTAGTCGTCAAAAAATGTAGGAGAAATGAACTTTAGTAGCCGTGCTGTAGGTCATGTACTTGTCTGTTACTGTACATCGATATGCTATGTCGACTCTACGGGACAGATGTTGCTCTCGGTTTCATGGTTAAACAAAGGTGTGGTTGATTTTATTCTGCCTCTGTTTCTTCTTATTGTCTCGGTCTTGGGCCTGTATATCCGGGTGGCAAGGCACATGAGACTTCAACAGGTTATAGAGCAAACAATGCAATTATCACAACACATAGGTTGTAATATGACTTTTGTTCCTGGCTTGCTTCCCCAGAATTTTACCCACTCGCCTGCTGATAGGTTATGAGGTTTTCACCTTTCAGCATGCAGTGTGAAGTCAACGGAGGACTAAATGTAATATGAATCTAATACATTTACGAGGAGAGAAACACTTGGACACTTGTGTTTTTCAGAAAACTGTACAGATCTTTTGGACAAACATACTAAATGGCGTAAAGGGGCAGTTACAAGGCGTCGTCAACAGTTTGACCCTCTGACCTTCTTCCACTATGGCCATGATCCAAAAACTGGCTGTCAGAAATACATGCAGCCTGAAGTCGTTTAGGATTACTTTATGGCCCTGCCTCATAGAGATGGTATCAAACCTGCTGAGCTGTTCATGAAACTCCAATCTGGATCCCAATACAGTCGATGGCAGGAGTTACAGGAAGCAAACTAAAGCAACAGATCATTTACAAAGCCAATATGGCCACGTTCATAAGGTGTGTCAGAAATACAAAAATAAAACGCCGTAGAGAAGGATTGAGAACCATGACTTTAGTCAACCGTTCTCCTATTGATACAAGGCCATACGTGAGTCTTCACAGACACTATCAATGGCTTTAATCGTATATAAATGTAAATGGCATGACACAACAGATTAGATGAACTAGAATGACCTCTCACTCTGCTGCTACAAAAACAACTGCGAACAAACCCCAACAGATTTTTCAGAAAGAGCCAACTCCTCTCTTTTCCATAAAATATATGTCCGAATTTTCTAAACTAGTTTTCACCGGAAGGCAGATAAAGACTTCAGATAAAGCGATCAGTTTAGTATGTGAAAACACAGAATCCTCCTCATTACTCCACATGTTAACCTATGTCAGTTTAGTATGTGAAAACACAGAATCCTACTCATTACTCCACATGTTAACCTATGTCAGTTTAGTATGTGAAAACACAGAATCCTCCTCATTACTCCACATGTTAACCTATGTCAGTTTAGTATGTGAAAACACAGAATCCTCCTCATTACTCCACATGTTAACCTATGTCAGTTTAGTATGTGAAAACACAGAATCTATCCTCATTACTCCACATGTTAACCTATGTCAGTTTAGTATGTAAAACACAGAATCTACTCATTACTCCACATGTTAACCTATGTCAGTTTAGTATGTGAAAACACAGAATCCTCCTCATTACTCCACATGTTAACCTATGTCAGTTTAGTATGTGAAAACAGAATCCTCCTCATTACTCCACATGTTAACCTATGTCAGTTTAGTATGTGAAAACACAGAATCCTCCTCATTACTCCACATGTCAGTTTAGTTTTGAGCCAACGTTGCCGTCGGCCAAAACGGGGCACCTGGCTCATGCACAAGAGGCAGCCTGGTTCCAAAACGAATGCAATCAACCCTAACCCGCATCACCCGGGGCATGCCCTGGACATTAATAGAACTCTCTCACTGGTCTTTTAATCAATCACAACAGACAATTTCACATCAGATCCTTTTCAGAGATGTTCCGATTGGTCCAAAAAATTGGGGGGAAAAAATCTGAATTTGGCTGCCTGTCTAACATACTGAACCTGAGTTCAAGTCATTTATAGCTAAATTGAAGATTATGATCATTTGATTTAGCTGACGCTGCTGTGTTAGTGCTGGGCTGGAATAAAAGCCTGCACACCATGTGGATGGGCTGTCCAGAACAGGAGTTGAAGCCCCCTGATATACTGTTATTAACTGCCAGACATTATTAAGCAGTTGAGTAAACTGTCATTATAAAACTGTTATTGTACATATTTGATGTATTTTAGCAGGGCCTTGGGAGGATTAGATAGTAACTGCTGATCCAATACATGTTAAGGGTGCTTTAAACAATCAGTCTGTGCTCGCAAAGTAATTTTATCACCACAGACAGGAGTTTGGCTGAGACACCCCAGAGCTTTGGCTCACGTCAGCATTTATTTTACATCGTTCAATCCATTAAAATGTCACAGCCAGTAAAAATCTAAATCTGGATGTGAAATGTCACATGCTGTGGAGAGGCGGGGTCATGCTGTGGCATGTATCCACATGACAACCAAGCTTGGCTAATTCCGATTTTATTTTCCAGATCACATATCTCGCTGTAAATCTATTACGGTGTCTTCTGATGGCCTTAGATGAGACTGGGGCACAGAGACTGGGGCACAGAGACTGGGGCACTGAGACTGGGGCACAGAGACTGGGGCACAGAGACTGGGGCACAGAGACTGGGGCACTGAGACTGGGGCACAGAGACTGGGGCACAGAGACTGGGGCACAGAGACTGGGGCACTGAGACTGGGGCACAGAGACTGGGGCACTGAGACTGGGGCACTGAGACTGGGGCACTGAGACTGGGGCACAGAGACTGGGGCACTGAGACTGGGGCACAGAGACTGGGGCACAGAGACTGGGGCACTGAGACTGGGGCACTGAGACTGGGGCACTGAGACTGGGGCACAGAGACTGGGACACTGAGACTGAGGCACAGAGACTGGGGCACTGAGACTGGGGCACTGAGACTGGGGCACAGAGAACGGGGCACTGAGACCGGGGCACTGAGACCGGGGCACTGAGACCGGGACACTGAGACCGGGGCACAGAGAACGGGGCACTGAGACTGGGGCACAGAGACTGGGGCACTGAGACCCGGAAGGCACGGGACTGGGGCACTGAGACTGGGGCACTGAGACTGGGGCACAGAGAACGGGGCACTGAGACTGGGGCACTGCGACTGGGGCACAGAGACTGGGGCACTGAGACTGAGGCACAGAGACTGGGGCACTGAGACTGGGGCACTGAGACTGGGGCACAGAGAACGGGGCACTGAGACTGGGGCACTGAGACTGGGGCACAGAGACTGGGGCACAGAGACTGGGGCACTGAGACTGGGACACTGAGACTGGGGCACTGAGACTGGGGCACTGAGATTGGGGCACTGAGACTGGGACACTGAGACTGGGACACACAGTCTCTGTGTCCCAGTCTCAGTGCCCCATCCAGTGCCACAGTCTCTGTGCTTCGGTCTCTGTGTCCCATCTCTGTATCCCGTCTCAATGCCCCAGTCTCTGTGCTGATCTCTGTGCTTCGTCTCAGTGCCCCAATCTCTGCTGATCTCTGATCTCTGTCAATCTGATCTGTGCTGATCTCCAGTGCTGAGTCTCTGTGCCCCAGTCTCTGCTGTCCCCAGCTCTGTGTCCCTAATCCAATGCCCAGTCTCATTAATCTCAATGCTCTTCTTTCAGCACCCCCAGTATCTCTATTCAGTCTCATCTAAGAGCCATCGCTCCTTCAAATTATCAAGTGTCTTTTTTGATTCAGTAAGTTGTTGCTAGGGCAATTTAATTCAAGTTCCGACCCTCTACCTAGTAGCCTACTTAATAACTGTTGTTTGAGCTGTCTATTGGTCAGTACTTGTGACTGTTGCTGTGGACATTTTCTTCACCTCTGCTAGGCAATCGGCAATTAGACTGGATACTTAGTGTCCCCCTTGTTTTTTCAGCAGCAGCTGTAAGAGGCGGTGTTGTCTCCGAAAGTAAGACTGTCTCCGAAACAAAAATGTTCTGAGTTATTCAAAGATGTACAGAGTTATTCAGAGGAAGGAAAGAGAGGAAAGCTCTCTCACTTGAGTATCTTCATTATTTTTAGGTTATATAATTTTGGCTATTTTGTAGCTTTGTCATCTATGTGTGTGTTTTCTATCTCTATTCGTTCCTCTACTTGTAGGTTCTACAGACGTCCATGGCGCCCCACTGCTAATGGCTGCCAACCCTTCTAATTTAGTGGACTCTGCGCGCACAGCCCATGTGGAATTCCTGGATCTGCGGTCATCTGCGGTCATTTCAGCCTATGCTGCCCTTTTTGGTCCATGACAGAGACATGGATAACTTAAATGGAGATTCTCTTTTCCCTCTCTCTCTTGTCCATCCCCTCATTTGAATTCCATGCTGTCACTGTAACTCAGCCCCTACCCACTCAATGCAGAGGGAAACAACAGGTGTGGACTAGCCGTGAAATGCTTACTTATGGGCCCTTCCCAGCAATGCAGAGAGAAACAACAGGTGTGGACTAGCATTTTAGAGTGGCCTTTTATTGTCCCCAGCACAAAGTGCACCTGTGTAATGATCATGTTGTTTAATCAGCTTCATGATATGCTACACCTGTCAGGTGGATGGATTATCTTGGCAAACGAGAAATTCTCACTAACAGGGATGTAAACACATTTGTGCACAAAATGTGAGAGATGCGTTTTTGTGCATATGGGAAATTTATGGGATCTTTTATTTCACCTCATGAAACATGGGATCTATATCTTTTTGTTCAGTATAATAGTCAAGTCATAGTGTAAAAACAGTTGAACTGTTTCTAAACAGGTGAGCTGGTCAAATGTTCTGGTGTTTTGTGGTGGAAAACTGAGTGTGCTGAGCAGACCCCTCTCTCAGAGCCCTTTCCTTCCCCAGCCCCCTCTCCCAGAGGGGGCTGGGTACCCAGGCTAGAAATGGTTTAACAATTTCAACAACAAAAAAATGTGTAGCTTGCACTCAATTGCCCTGTTGCACACAACAAGCTTCACAAGGGGATTTATGGCTGATTTAAGATGAAATCGTCAACCCTGCTACAGTCAACTCTGTTACAGTCAACCCTGGTACAGTCAACCCTGGTACAGTCAACTCTGTAACAGTCAACTCTGTTACAATCAACTCTGGTACAGTCAACCCTGTTACAGTCAACTCTTTTACAGTCAACTCTGGTACAGTCAACTCTGGTACAGTCAACCCTGCTACAGTCAACTCTTTTACAATCAACTCTGGTACAGTCAACTCTGTAACAGTCAACTCTGTTACAATCAACTCTGTTACAGTCAACCCTGTTACAGTCAACTCTGTTACAGTCAACTCTGGTACAGTCAACCCTGCTACAGTCAACTCTGATAAAGTCAACTCTGTTACAGTCAACACTGTTACAGTCAACTCTGGTACAGTCAACTCTGGTACAGTCAACCCTGTGACAGTCAACTCTGATAAAGTCAACTCTGTTACAATCAACTCTGGGACAGTCAACTCTTTTACAGTCAACTCTGTTACAGTCAACTCTGCTACAGTCAACTCTGATAAAGTCAACTCTGGTACAGTCAACTCTGATAAAGTCAACTCTGTTACAATCAACTCTGGGACAGTCAACTCTTTTACAGTCAACTCTTTTACAGTCAACTCTGGTACAGTCAACTCTGGTACAGTCAACTCTGTTACAGTCAACTCTAGTACAGTCAACTCGGGTACAGTCAACTCTGGTACAGTCAACTCTGGTACAGTCAACCCTGTTACAGTCAACTCTGCTACAGTCAACTCTGGTACAGTCAACCCTGCTTCAGTCAACTCTGTTAGTCAACTCTGTTACAGTCAACCCTGTTACTTTATTTGGCACATAGTTGGCACATACTATAGTATATTTGTTTAATTTAACCTCTTGAGATTGGAAAACGTGCTTTTTATGAAGTTGAACATGTGCCAGAATGTTAAAGCCCACATGCCTTCTTTTTGATTTTCAAATCATCATTGTGTTTATTTAACGAAAATAACTCCCACTACATTTATTTTTTTGACTATTTATTTCCCTGACCCTCCTTTTGCCATTGAAATGCTCAGGGCCCAGTTTCCAGATAGCGATGGAATTTAGTCTTAGGAGTGTTTTAATGATGCAACTTTCCTACAACCGTCGAAGTTGTAAAAATGCGTTTCACAAAACACCACGCAGAGAGAACGGTCGCTAAGTGCGTCCTTTGAGCATGTGTGGATACTGATATAAGATCGGAAGAAAGGGAGCACTGCTCTCGGATCAGTTTTCTCCATTCAAATCTTACCTTAATATTACAATTATTTCACAATACCGACGACGGATCGGCTACTAGAGAGGTATTTCCACCTATGGCTGCACATTTTTGATGTGGCTTATTGTATGGCTTACCCAATAAAACGGCACTAATTCACCGATTTGGCGCATCATTGCGCATGTTGGCCTACCCATCATTAAATAAATTGAGACAAATTACAGACAGTAGTCTACAAGTAGCAAAATAGAACTCAATTAATTGAACATGAAACGTATATCAATATGATTGAAATAGGCCTATTTCCGCACACTATGTACATTGAATGTAGTCATCTCGTTTTTCATTTGAAGCTTCGTTTTATATGTTGCTTGTTTGTATCAATTGAAAAGACATTGCCAACTTTGTATTCGTAGTCAACTTTGTTGTGTAGTTATCAGCGGTCACAGAGAAACTGATAAACGATAATTCTATGTTTTCCCAATCTGGGGGTCTGGGGGTGGGAGAGGGGGTCTGGGATAGGGGTATGAGGGTGGAAGGGGGTCTGGATAGGGGGGCTGGGGATGGAAATGGGTCTGGGGGTGGAAGGGGGTCTGGGTAGGGAAGGGGTCTGAGAGAGGGGTCTGGGTATGGAAGGGTCTGGGAATTGAAGGTTCTGAGAGAGGGGTCTGGGTGTGGAAGGGGTCTGGGAGTGGAAGGTGGGCGATGGGTAAGGCTGAATACACAGTACGCTATTTAAACCTATCAAAAACATATGCCTGACAAAACCTGACTAACTTGAAAGGGTGGTTTACCAAACACAAGTTAAGCCCTAAAAATCCTTTTCAATGGAGATTTGTCCATTGTTTACCTGGAGGACCCCAGGAGACTGGTCACACTGGGTACCAGGTCAGCCACAGCTCCCCACCTGGAAAGAGAGAAGTAAAACAACAGTCAGTCAATAACACAGTCATTACAGTCATAATCTATTCTATTCATGCATGTGTGTAGATAGTAAATATTATATATAGAATTTAATGGCAGGTTGTCGTTATAGGTGATATGTGTGTGTTTGTCTGAACTTTGTTGCTGTTTTTAATATTGTTTTTTAAGAAATGTGAGAGCTCAGAGAGGTATACTACTTAACAGGATTAATGATTTAACATTTTTTAGAAAGATAAGTGTGAAATTGTAATTAAATCAACAACCAAAAACACATATTGAAGTTTATATTTCTTAATTAACTTGAAAATCAATAGGTCTTTTTGGTTGTCAAAAATTAACTGGCTAACTCATTGATTCTGCTGTGTTGTAGACCCCTAAGAGGTCTCATTATATACAAATATATTAAAAACAGCTCTCATATAGACCCCCTCTGGTGAGTGAGGTTTCTAATGTATTTACTTCTTTGTCAGATTCCTCCTCTTCTTCCTTGACAGGTGTATCTCTTCTTCCTCTTCTCTCATTCCTCTCTCCTCCATCTCCCTCTTTGACTCCTCTCTCTCCATCTCCCCAGTGACTGCTCTCTCCTCCATCTCCCCAGTGACTGCTCTCTCCTCCATCTCCTGTGACTCCTCTCTCTCCTCCATCTCCATCTCTCTCCTCCATCTCCTGTGACTCCTCTCTCCTCCATCTCCCCCGTGACTGCTCTCTCCTCCATCTCCCTGTGACTCCTCTCTCCTCCATCTCCTCTTTCACTCCTCTCTCCTCCACCTCCCCGTGACTGCTCTCTCTCCATCTCCCCTGTCCTCTCTCCTCCATCTCCTCTTTCCTCCTCTCTCCTCCACCTCCCCTCTTTGACTCTCTCCTCCATCTCCCCAGTGACTGCTCTCTCCTCCATCTCCCCAGTGACTGCATCTCCCTGTGACTGCTCTCTCCTCCATCTCCCCTGTGACTCATCTCTCCCTCCACCTCCCTCTTTGATCCTCTCTCCTCCACCTCCCCTCTTTGACTCCTCTCCCTCCACCTCCCCTCTTTGACTCCTCTCTCCTCCACCTCCCCTCTGTGACTCCTCTCTCCTCCATCTCCCCTGTGACTGCTCTCTCATCCAACTCCTCTGTGACTGCTCTCATCCAGCTCCTCTGTGACTGCTCTCTCATCCAACTCCTCTGTGACTGCTCTCTCATCCAACTCCTCTGTGACTGCTCTCTCATCCAACTCCTCTGTGACTGCTCTCTCATCCAACTCCTCTGTGACTGCTCTCTCATCCAACTCCTCTGTGACTGCTCTCTCATCCAACTCCTCTGTGACTGCTCTCATCCAACTCCTCTGTGACTGCTCTCTCATCCAACTCCTCTGTGACTGCTCTCTCATCCAACTCCTCTGTGACTGCTCTCTCATCCAACTCCTCTGTGACTGCTTTCTCATCCAACTCCTCTGTGACTCCTCTCTCCTCCATCTCCCCAGTGACTGCTCTCTCCTCCATCTCCCCAGTGACTGCTCTCTCCTCCATCTCCCCTGTGACTCCTCTCTCCTCCATCTCCCCTGTGACTCCTCTCTCCTCCATCTCCTGTGACTCCTCTCTCCTCCATCTCCCCCGTGACTGCTCTCTCCTCCATCTCCCTGTGACTCCTCTCTCCTCCATCTCCTCTTTCACTCCTCTCTCCTCCACCTCCCCCCGTGACTGCTCTCTCTCCTCCATCTCCCCTGTGACTCCTCTCCCTCCATCTCCTCTTTCACTCCTCTCTCCTCCACCTCCTCTTTGTGCTTCCTCTCTCCTCCATCTCCCCAGTGACTGCTCTCTCCTCCATCTCCCCCAGTGACTGCTCTCTCCCTCCATCTCCTGTGACTGCTCTCTCCTCCATCTCCCCTGTGACTCATCTCTCCTCCACCTCCCCTCTTTCACTCCTCTCTCCTCCACCTCCCCTCTTTGACTCCTCTCTCCTCCACCTCCCCTCTTTGACTCCTCTCTCCTCCACCTCCCTCT
>NW_027034994.1:0-9341 GCF_034236695.1 Oncorhynchus nerka | reverse complement strand
CACTGAAAGATTAGTGGAATCTGTGTGGGTAGCTGGACAGGTAGGATGACTGACAGTGAAGGTGAACAGGTGGTCACGTGTCAGGTGACAGAGGAATGTATGAGACTGAGGCAGGAATTCCTTTAACCATAAAGTGGTATATTTACTGGGTAGTGTGGATTCATGGACGCACAGAACTTCTGGGTGAGATGGAGTTAAGGAAGAGAAAGCAGCGAGATCAGGCGATGGCAATTTCCTCCTTTTATGGAGTTGAGATCTGTCGGACATTTCCACCTGACCTAATTAAAGCGCCCCTGGCCCAGCTGAGTAAATGGCAATGAATTGTTGTGTTGTGTATGGCAGGATATACCCAAGGGGATCGTATTGACTGGCCAGGGTCCGATAGATGGTGCGCAGAGTGGGGGTTTCGGTACTCGGGGATGAGCGGTGCTTATACCCCAGGGTATCCGGTATGCAGCTCCACCTCAGTCCTAGAGTGGGCTCTTCTGGGTTAGCCCCAGACTGCGTTAGCCATAGTTCACTGCTACTGGACCTAGCTTGTGGCGGGAGGTGTCCCTACCAGGTTAAGCTGACGGGTGGCCGCTGTGAGAATTATTGTTCTTTCTGACCCATCATCTAGAACGGCGAATGTATCAATGCTTCTCCCTTCACTTTGCAGAGTGACCTTGACCACCTTCAACATGACCCTTGGAGACCGGTTCTGCTGGTCGAGATACAGCTCCTTTGCAGCTCCTACCATGAGCATACTCTGCTCCTTCTGTGCTTGGGGAATTACATTATGCAACACGGTGAGATGGATTTCTTTACAGCGGTTGCAGGGTTTCCTCAATGTGCAGGTCTCCGCCTTATGACTACGGGCACACTTGTAGCATCGCTCGCCTGAAGTGATCCAGGCCTTCAATTGAGTTTGAGTGAGCTTTTTAACCCTGGGGCATGAGCCAAGGAAGTGCCCCTTACTATTGCAATATGGGCAGTAAGGCTGGAATTTGATGTTCTTGCTCTTGAGAGGGGTCTTCTTCCTGGGTTCCTCCCTGGCCTCACTATTTAAGTACATGGTAGTGGGATTTGGCCTTTTCTGTCCCTGCTGGCGTTCAAACTCCTTCCTTCCCCCTGTGGCTATGGCGGAGATTGTGGCCTGGTGAGCGATGCTCTTCGCCTTTGCCTTCACCTCCAACCATGCGGCCAGGTCTCTGAGAGCATAGGTGCTTCTCGAGCCCTCTTTCAGGATGCCCTTATTCAAACAATGTTCAATGAAACTGTCTCTGAGGTACACTGGAAGTTTGCTAAGAAGCCTGTCCACGTGGGAGCCACATTTAAGCTCGTTCCCGTCTTCTCCTTCAACGGATTGGAGCATCGAGGTCAGGGATTGGACAGCCAGGGAGAATTCTTGGAAGGCAGCATGGTCTCCCATTTTAATTGGAAACGTGTTCAGGATGTTGTTTAGTTCATTCTGGACCAGCTGACGTGGCTCACCATATCTCGCCTTCAGGGCCTGGAGAGCTGCAGTGTATGGTGTTGCGGAGTGCATAAAGGATTGGGCCAGCCTGTATGCACTGGGAAACCGCAAATGATCCATTAGTACTTGGTATTTGTAGCGTTCTGACAGATGACTGTGAATACCCAGTAGGCTCTCCAATGCCATTTCCAAAAGGACAAATTCACTCTCCTTTCCATTTTCAAAGTATGGCAGTTTGGGTCTGGGAATTCCATAGGCTGAGGCTACTAGAAGTTTCATAATGTTGGCTCCCTCTTCTGGTTGCGTGAAGGATAAACCCAAGTCCAGATGGAGGACTTGTATCACTGGCGGAGCGGCCTGTCTCCCGTGCTCCGTGTTGGCTGTTGACCCCGGAGCCTCCGAGGACTGTGTGCCATGCTGTACCAGAGGGGCAGATTGGGAAAGAAAGGCAGACAGTTCAGGTCCATGTGGAGGGGTGGTCAGGTCAACTCCCTGTTCGTTCCTCTCCAGGAAGGATGAGACCATCCGTGCCTCCTCTAATTCCCTTCTGGCTTGACGGTGCCGTCGCTGCTGTGCCAGGTCCTTGGCAATGAATTCCCTTTCCTGTAGAGCTCTACGGGCCTGCACATCCAATTGGTGACATCGTTCGTCAGCCTGTCGTTCCTCCTCAATCTGACGCTCAATTTCTTCCAAAGCTAATAGTTTCATCCTCTCTTGTAGGACAGCGGTCTGTGAATCGCTGAGGGCTAGTGAATGGCGGCTGCCATGGCTACTTCCAAAGGGGTATCCACTGGTCGAACTCCCACTCCGTCTAGAGTGCTTCGACGATTTCCCATTAGTTAAGGGGTGAGCGGAGCCTGCCTCTGGAAGCTGGTCGACCTGTGCAGTGGGAGTTACCTCCTCCATAGGTTCTTCACGTAGACCACTTTCCTGCTCCAAAGCAGTTTCCGGGTCCTTGGCTCAGAGGGGATGGTTGATGGCTGAAACGTATAGTTGATCCATCAACTCTTTGAGCTCTGGTGGGCTTGCCCTTTGATGTCGGAACCTCGACCACATAATCCTTAAGATAACCAGGTGCTGGCCTGGTTCTTCTGGTGCTGCTGGTGGTTGAGGATGAAGCCTTTGTTGCTTTAGGCTTAGCTCCTGGATATTTCCTTTGTTCCAAGACCTTTCCCTCAGCTGCTCTCTCCTCCTCTCTTCTTCCTTCCAGTGGAGACAATTCTTCCCTCTCCGCCTCCATTTCCTTTTCACCTGTCTTTGGTTCAGTCATCATCCGGCTTGAAGGACCATTGAAAGATTAGTGGAATCTGTGTGGGTAGCTGGACAGGTAGGATGACTGACAGTGAAGGTGAACAGGTGGTCACGTGTCAGGTGACAGAGGAATGTATGAGACTGAGGCAGGAATTCCTTTAACCATAAAGTGGTATATTTACTGGGTAGTGTGGATTCATGGACGCACAGAACTTCTGGATGAGATGGAGTTAAGGAAGAGAAAGCAGCGAGATCAGGCGATGGCAATTTCCTCCTTTTATGGAGTTGAGATCTGTCGGACATTTCCACCTGACCTAATTAAAGCGCCCCTGGCCCAGCTGAGTAAATGGCAATGAATTAAAGGAGTATTCCACCAACTCCATGAGCCTTTTCTACAACCACCACTTAGAGAGAGAGAGATAGAGAGAGCGTCTGTGTGATGGCCACCACTGAGAGAGAGAGTCTGTGTGATGACCACCACTTAAAGAGAGAGAGAGAGTCTGTGTGATGACCACCACTTAAAGAGAGAGAGAGAGTCTGTGTGATGGCCACCACTTAGAGAGAGAGAGAGGCTGTGTGATGACCACCACTTAGAGAGAGAGAGAGGCTGTGTGATGACCACCACTTAGAGAGAGAGGCTGTGTGATGACCAACACTTCAGACACAGAGTGTACCAGATTTGCTCATATCTGTGTGTGTGTGTGTGTGTGTGTGTGTGTGTGTGTGTGTGTGCGTGTGTGTGTGCGTGTGTGTGTGTGTGTGTGTGTGTGTGTGTGTGTGTGTGTGTGTGTGTGTGTGTGTGTGTGTGTGTGTGTGTGTGTGTGTGTGTGTGTATTCAGGGTGGGAGAACGTGTACGGTTTTGACATGACCTGCATCCGTAACGTGGCCATGAGAGAGCCCCTGGTGGACGTGGTGGACCCCAAACAGGTGGTGACCAACTCCTGCCTAGTCAAGGTCAGTGTGTGTGTGTGTGTATATATGTGTGTATATGTGTGTGTGTGTGTGTGTGTGTGTGAATCCAGACAGACTTAAAAATTACTTTCCAAAATTGAAGTGTCACAGAGAGACTACCAGCGAAGAATTATGATGAGCCCTAAATGGGTTCCGTGTCCCTGTCTGTGATTTGCATGTCAATGAATGTGTCTAGACTGTGTGTTTCTAGACTGTACAGACTTCACAGTGGGACCCATGCCAGCCACCATATCTAAGCCATAAATAGGCCTGGCACTCCCGGGTCTGTGTGACACATTGGGATTTAACACTGCTGTCCTGTCCTGTCCAATGACGGCCTGTCTGTCCTGTCCGATGTCACATCAATCATCCAAAAGAGAGGCATGATATGAGATGCTGTGTGAATTATCTTCAGGATGAAAGTATTTGATGCTGAGAGGTGCCATGCTTTCTAAGACGTATGAATGAAACGATGGATGGATGAATGTGTGAGTGTGCAAAAAGCACTGGATCAGAAAGCATGTCATGAAACTTCTCAACAATCTAATATCATCCCATAGATAATGAGGTTGAAGGGCAGAATGGAGCCAACCACGTGTGTTTGAGAGATGTGCATTTGTGTATGTCTGACAGTGCTTTTATGTATGAGGGAGTGATAGATGTAAGGAGAGAGAGATTGAGAGAGATATGTTGAAATAGAGGAGAAAGGAGAAGTGTATGTGTGTGTGTGAGAGAGAGATATCTTTATTCCGATGCATGTCACCCTGTACCGTATTTCCCTTGTAACCTATGACCCAGGAAGTGGACATCTACACGGTGAAGCCGGAGGACCTGTCTTTCACCACAGCCTTCTGCCTGCAGATCCAGAGGAACGATTATGTCCACGCCATGGTCACCTACTTCAACATCGAGTTCACCAAGTGTCATAAGAAGACTGGCTTCTCTACCGGTTAGACCTCACCACACACACATGGGTTGTGTTCATTTGGCACCAAGAGTCAGAAAACAGACTGAAACAGGGAAGAACTACCTGAACTAGTCCAATAAGAAAGACCTACTTTTATTTTCCATTGCAAAAAGGTTTTGTTACTAATGAACATACCCCACGATATGACCACATTCAAGTACACTAAACGCTAGGTCCTTTGAAATTAGGTGTATGACAATATAAGTTACATATCTTCCACACAAGCCATTTGTGTTGTTAAAAGCTCTGGAAGCTGAAGCCACTAGAGATCTTTTACAGGGAGAGAACCACCGTGTTCAGTTTCTGGGTCCTGTCCAGGTTATGCAACAATGGAAAGTTGTCATTTCAAACAGACATCAATCATTTTGTGTAAATCAGTCAATTGTAGCACTTGTACAAATAAGCCAGGCTGAAAAACTGTTCTCATACATGTAGTTGTGGAGATTCTTGTCTTTGGCAATGCTCCTTTGGTTTTGTTTGGAAGATTGTGGAAGCACAGCACATTTTTTGCATGTTAATTCATCAAGGTTTTGACAAGGGGAGGGTGATATTATTGTGAGGTGTAGGTTTGAGGCTGATGATCAAAAGGTACTGCTAGACATAAAAGCATGAAGTAATAACATACTTTGCTGTTTCCTATGACAAGTTGACTTGGGTTCTCAGCTCTTGACCCCCTCTAGTGGTGTGAAGTGGAACAGCACAGGTTAAAAATACATACCAGTGGTACTTTTTCTGTCTCCCTCTCCGTCTGATTATTTCACTCTCATTTACATTTAAGTCATTTAGCAGACGCTCTTATCCAGAGCGACTTACACTCCACCATCTCTGTGAAGATCTCAATTGCATACTCATGGCGTCCTCTCTCCTCTCAAAACCCTTTGAAGGATAAGTCAGAGGGGAGGGACCTCCGGCTTTCTTATCCAATGGGTGATGAGAAGGAGACGAGGAGAGAGGACGCAATATGTATGCAATTTAGATCTCCCCTATGTCTCTCAATACCGTATTCATTTTCTCCTAATCCTCTCTCCATCTCTGCCTCCTCCTCCTCTCTCTTGTTCCCCTCCTCCTATGCCTCCCCCTCTCTTCCATCTCCCCCTCCTCCTCTCTTTTGTTCCCCTACTCCTATTCCTCCCTCTCTCTTTCATCTCCTCCTCCTCCTCTCTTGTTCCCCTCCTCATATTCCTCCCCCTCTCTTCCATCTCCCCCTCTTCCTCTTTTCTTCCCCTCCTGCTATTCCTCCCCTCTCTTTCATCTCATCCTCCTCCTCTCTTGTTCCCCTCCTCCTATTCCCCCTCTCTTCCATCTCCCCTTCCTCTTTTCTTCCCTCCTGCTATTCCTCCCTCTCTTCCATCTCCCCCTCTCTTGTTCCCCTCCTGCTATTCCTCCCCCTCTCTTCCATCTCCCCCTCCTCTCTTGTTCCCCTCCTCATATTCCTCCCATCTCCCCCTCCTCCTCTTTTCTTCCCTCCTCCTATTCCTCCCCCTCTCTTCCATCTCCCCCTCCTCCTCTCTTGTTCCCCTCCTCCTAATCCTCCCCCTCTCTTCCATCTCCCCTCCTCCTCTTTTCTTCCCCTCCTTCTATTCCTCCCCCTCTCTCCCATCTCCACCTCCTCCTCTTTTCTTCCCCTCCTGCTATTCCTCCCCTCTCTCCCATCTCCCCTCCTCTCTTGTTCCCCTCCTCCTATTCCTCCCTCTCTTCCATCTCCCCTCCTCTTTCTTTTTCTTCCCCTCCTCCTATTCCTCCCCTCTCTTCCATCTCCCCCTACTCCTCTCTTGTTCCCCTCCTCCTAATCCTCCCCTCTCTCCCATCTCCCCCTCCTCTCTTGTTCCCCTCCTCCTATTCCTCCCTCTCTCTTCCATCTCCCCCTCCTCCTCTCTTGTTCCCCTCCTCCTAATCCTCCCCCTCTCTTCCATCTCCCCCTCCTCTCTTGTTCCCCTCCTCCTAATCCTCCCCCTCTCTTCCATCTCCCCCTCCTCCTCTCTTGTTCCCCTCCTCCTAATTCTCCCCCTCTCTCCCATCTCCCCCCTCCTCCTCTCTTGTTCCCCTCCTCCTATTCCTCCCCCTCTCTCCCATGTCCAGCTCCTCTCTTGTTCCCCTGCTCCTAATTCTCCCCCTCTCTCCCATGTCCAGCTCCTCTCTTGTTCCCCTGCTCCTAATTCTCCCCCTCTCCCCATGTCCAGCTCCTCTCTTGTTCCCCTCCTCCTAATTCTCCCCCTCTCTTCCATCTCCCCTCCTCCTCTCTTGTTCCCTCCTCCTAATTCTCCCCTCTCCCATCTCCCCCTCCTCTCTTGTTCCCCTCCCTCCTATTCCTCCCCTCTCTCCCATCTCCCCCTCCTCTCTTGTTCCCTCCTCCTAATTCTCCCCCATGTCCAGCTCCTCTCTTGTTCCCCTCCTCCTAATTCTCCCCTCTCTCCCATGTCCAGCTCCTCTCTTGTTCCCCTCCTCCTAATTCTCCCCCTCTCTCCCATGTCCAGCTCCTCTCTTGTTCCCCTCCTCCTAATTCTCCCCCTCTCTCCCATGTCCAGCTCCTCTCTTGTTCCCCTCCTCCTAATCCTCCCCCATCTCCTCCTCCTAATCCTCCCCCTCTCTCCCATCTCCTCCTCCTAATTCTCCCCCTCTCTCCCATCTCCCCCCCTCTCTTGTTCCCCTCCTCCTATTCCTCCCCCTCTCTCCCATCTCCCCCTCCTCTCTTGTTCCCTCCTCCTAATTCTCCCCCATGTCCAGCTCCTCTCTTGTTCCCCTCCTCCTCCCCTCCTCCTAATTCTCCCCTCTCTCCCATGTCCAGCTCCTCTCTTGTTCCCCTCCTCCTAATTCTCCCCCTCTCTCCCATGTCCAGCTCCTCTCTTGTTCCCCTCCTCCTAATTCTCCCCCCCTCTCTCCCATGTCCAGCTCCTCTCTTGTTCCCCTCCTCCTAATCCTCCCCCTCTCTCCCATCTCCTCCTCCTAATCCTCCCCTCTCTCCCATGTCCAGCTCCTCTCTTGTTCCCCTCCTCCTAATTATCCCCTCTCTCCCATGTCCTCCTCCTAATTCTCCCCCTCTCTCCCATGTCCAGCTCCTCTCTTGTTCCCCTCCTCCTAATTCTCCCCCTCTCTCCCATCTCCTCCTCCTAATCCTCCCCCCTCTCCCATGTCCTCCTCCTAATTCTCCCCCTCTCTCCCATGTCCAGCTCCTCTCTTGTTCCCCTCCTCCTAATTCTCCCCCTCTCTCCCATGTCCAGCTCCTCTCTTGTTCCCCTCCTCCTAATCCTCCCCTCTCTCCCATCTCCTCCTCCTAATTCTCCCCCTCTCTCCCATCTCCCCCTCCTCTCTTGTTCCCCTCCTCCTATTCCTCCCCTCTCTCCCATCTCCCCCTCCTCTCTTGTTCCCCTCCTCCTAATTCTCCCCATGTCCAGCTCCTCTCTTGTTCCCCTCCTCCTAATTCTCCCCCTCTCTCCCATGTCCAGCTCCTCTCTTGTTCCCCTCCTCCTAATTCTCCCCCTCTCTCTCCCATGTCCAGCTCCTCTCTTGTTCCCCTCCTCCTAATCCTCCCCCTCTCTCCCATCTCCTCCTCCTCCTATCCTCCCCCTCTCCCATGTCCAGCTCCTCTTTTGTTCCCCTCTCTTAATCCTCCCCCTCTCTCCCATCTCCTCCTCCTAATCCTCCCCCTCTCTCCCATGCCCAGCTCCTCTCTTGTTCCCCTCCTCCTAATCCTCCCCCTCTCCCCATCTCCTCCTCCTAATCCTCCCCCTCTCTCCCATGTCCAGCTCCTCTCTTGTTCCCCTCCTCCTAATTCTCCCCCTCTCTCCCATGTCCTCCTCCTAATTCTCCCCCTCTCTCCCATGTCCAGCTCCTCTCTTGTTCCCCTCCTCCTAATTCTCCCCCTCTCTCCATCTCCTCCTCCTAATCCTCCCCCTCTCTCCCATCTCCTCCTCCTAATCCTCCCCCTCTCTCCCATGTCCAGCTCCTCTCTTGTTCCCCTCCTCCTAATCCTCCCCCTCTCTCCCATCTCCTCCTCCTAATCCTCCCCTCTCTCCCATGTCCAGCTCCTCTCTTGTTCCCCTCTCCTAATTCTCCCCTCTCTCATCTCCTCCTCCTAATCCTCCCCCTCTCTCCCATCTCCTCCTCCTAATCCTCCCCCTCTCTCCCATCTCCTCCTCCTAATCATCCCCCTCTCTCCCATCTCCTCCTCCTAATCCTCCCCCTCTCTCCCATCTCCTCCTTCTAATCCTCCCCCTCTCTCCCATCTCCTCCTCCTAATCCTCCCCTCTCCCATCTCCTCCTCCTAATCCTCCCCCTCTCTCCCATCTCCTCCTCCTAATTCTCCCCCTCCTCCCATGTCCAGCTCCTCTCCATCCCTCCTCCTAATCCTCCCCTCTCTCCCATCTCCTCCTCCTAATCCTCCCCCTCTCTCCCATCTCCTCCTCCTAATCCTCCCCCTCTCTCCCATGTCCAGCTCCTCTCTTGTTCCCCTCCTCCCTAATCCTCCCCCTCTCCCATCTCCTCCTCCTAATCCTCCCCTCTCTCCCATCTCCTCCTCCTAATCCTCCCCTCCCATCTCTCCCATGTCCAGCTCCTCTCCCATCTCCTCCTCCTAATCCTCCCCTCTCTCGCATCTCCTCCTCCTAATCCTCCCCCTCTCTCCCATCTCCTCCTCCTAATCCTCCCCCTCTCTCCCATCTCCTCCCTCCTAATCCTCCCCCTCTCTCCCATCTCCTCCTCCTAATCCTCCCCCTCTC
>NW_027034993.1:0-9341 GCF_034236695.1 Oncorhynchus nerka | reverse complement strand
TAGATGAGGCTGGGTCTAGTCAGATTATAGATTGTGGTGTAGATGAGGCTGGGTCTAGTCATGTTATAGATGGTGGTGTAGATGAGGCTGGGTTTAGTCAGATTATAGATTGTGGTGTAGAGGCTGGGTCTAGTCATGCTATGGATGGTGGTGTAGAGGAGGCTGGGTCTAGTCATGTTATAGATGGTGGTGTAGATGAGGCTGGGTCTAGTCATGTTATAGATGGTGGTGTAGATGAGGCTGGGCCTAGTCAGGTCATAGATGGTGGTGTAGATGAGGCTGGGCCTAGCCATGCTATGGATGGTGGTGTAGAGGAGGCTGGGTCTAGTCAGGTCATAGATGGTGGTGTAAATGAGGCTGGGCCTAGTCAGGTTATAGATGGTGGTGTAGATGAGGCTGTGTCTAGTCAGGTTATAGATGGTGGATGAGGAGAGTATAGTGGGGAAGGGTAAGAGACTAAGGGGGAGGAGGAGGATGTCATGCAGAAGAGGAAAAAGGGGGAGAAGAAAGAAGGTGGGAGGGGAGAGGAGAGGCAGGGTGGGGGAAGAAAGGAGGTGGGGAGGAGGGGCTGGGTGGGGGAGAAGAAAGGAGGTGGGAGGGGAGAGGAGAGGCTGGGTGGGGGAGAAGAAAGGAGGTGGGAGGAGAGGAGAGGCTGGGGGGGGAGAAGAAAGGGAGGTGGAGGAGAGGCAGATGTGTCAAAGGTGCCATGGTGCTGTGGAGGAGGCCGACCAGCACCAATATTTCCACTAGTGCAGGTGACGACAGAGACTGGGGACTGGCAAAGAAGGTCTGGAGGACTTGTTAGATTTGACTCTCCGAGCCTGGGGGGGTTTGAGGGGATGGGGGATAAAGCCCTCTACAACCTCTGTGTTAAGGTTAGGAACATTAGGAGCCTGGGGGGGTTTGAGGATGTGGGAGGTAAAGCCCTCTACAACCTCTAAGGGCATAGGTAGCCTCTACAACCTCTGCATTAAGGTTAGGAACATTAGGAGCCTAACAGGAGTGAAGGCACATCATTGGCAGGGGGTATGTAGGGAGGAGAGTATGGTGGGTTTTAGATGGAGGGGGCTCTACAAACCCCCAGTATTAAAGAGGTCAGGGAACCTCCAGTGGAGGGTTCTACATGGAGCCCTGGACAGTAACAGCTGGTTGGCACGGGTTGAACTGGGAGTCGGACAAGGGTGTCCTTTTCTGTGTCATGAGTGAAAATGTGCATTGTGTGTTTTCTGTGTGGGCCAGGTTAACGCCGTTACTGTCTCTGTTGGAATGTCTGGGTGAGATTGAAATTGGAGCTTCACTGTTGGAACGTCTGGGGTGTGGGATCAGTGAGCCACTGTTGGAATGTCTGGGTGTGTGAGGTTGGGGTGGGTTACTGCCGGAAATGTCCGGGGTGAATTGAAATTGAGCCCACTGCCGGAAACGTCTAGGTGAGATCAGTGAGTTTACTGTTGGAACGTCTGGGTGTGAGATGGGGTGGGCCACTGTTGGAATGTCTGGGTGTGAGGTCAGGTGAGCTTACTGTTGGAATGTCTGGAGACATGAGGTTGAGGGTGGAGCTTACTGTTGAATGTCTGGGTGAGATTGGGGTGGAGCCACATTGGAATGTCTGGGTGTGGAGTTTGAACGTCTGGTGAGGTTGAGCTGTTGAATGTCTAGGTGTGAGGTTGAGGTGGAGTTTACTATTGGAGATGTCTGGGTGTGAGGTTGGGGTAAGTTTACTATTTAGATCTGGGTGTGAGGTTAGGTGGAAGTTCTATTTAGAATGTCACAGGTGTGAGATTAGAAGTGCAAATTTACATTGGAATGTCTGGGTGTGAGGATTGGGGGTGAGTTGTAATCAGGATGTTTATAATGGGACACAAGTATTCGAATAAGGAAAAGGCCAAATGTGTGTTGTGGAATTTTCTGTTTGCGCAGTTGGTTATTTGACTAACAAGGAGGAACAACGTCAAAGGTTGGGGGATAACAGACTCTTTACTATTATTTAATGGGTGCCTTTGGCTGGAGGATAGGGTGGGGGGGGGCGTGTGTGTGGGGGGCATGTCTGTACAGCTGGGGAAGATGGGTAGGATATATGGTTGTAGAAGTGGTGAGGTTTTGGTTATCGTGTTGGTTTGTATTGTGGGGTAGAGGGCAAGGTGAGTATATAGCACAAGGAATATTTGGTTTTAACGGGGGGGTGGGGGGGGGTTGATGCTTTCATGAAATTAAATAAGGATGGATCATTGAAGAAAGTCAAAAGTCTCTCTCTCTCTCTCTCTCTCTCTCTCTCTCTCTCTCTCAATTCAATTTTTCAATTCAAGGGCTTTATTGGCATGGGAAACATGTGTTAACATTGCCAAAGCAAGTGAGGTAGATAATATACAAAGTGAATATATAAAGTGAAAAACAACAAAAATTAACAGTAAACATTACACATGAAGAAGTTTCTAACAGTAAAGACATTACAAATGTCATATTATATATATACAGTGTTTTAACAATACAAATGGATTCAAAAGGTTTCAAGATAAAATAAATAAGCATAAATATGAGTTGTATTTACAATGGTGTTTGTTCTTCACTGGTTGCCCTTTCTCGTGGGCACAGGTCACAAATCTTATGCCAGGATGTCACACTGTGGAATTTCACCTAGATATGGGGAGTTTATCAAAATTGGATTTGTTTTCAATTCTTTGTGGATCTGTGTAATCTGAGGGAAATATGTCTCTCTAATATGGTCATACATTGGGCAGGAGGTTAGGAAGTGCAGTCAGTTTCCACTCTCATTTTGGTGGGCAGTGAGAGACATAGCCTGTCTTCTCTTGAGCCATGTCTGCCCCTCGTGCCTTTCTCAATAAAGAGGCTATGCTCACTGAGTCTGTACATAGTCAAAGCTTTCCTGTTTTGGGTCAGTCACAGTGGTCAGGGTATTCTGCAGCTGTGTACTCTCTGTGTAGGGCCAAATAGCATTCTAGTTTGCTCTGTTTTTTTGTTAATTCTTTCCAATGTGTTAGTAGTATCTTTTGTTTTCTCATGATTTGGTTGGGGTCTAGTTGTGCTGTTGTCCATAGGAGGAAATATAACGAGGGTGTGTTTGTAGACATTTGGGACTACAGAAACACAGCAGGATATATACTAATATATATATATATATATATATATATATATATATACATTTATATATATATATATATATATATCTATCTACCCTTCTCTCTCTCTCTCTATCTACCCTTCTCTCTATCTCTCTCTCTCTAACTCCTCTCTCTCTCTCTCTCTCTCTCTACCCTTCTCTCTCTCTCTCTCTAACCTTCTCTCTCTCTCGCTCTCTCTACCCTTCTCTCTCTCTCTCTCTCTCTCTCTCTCTCTCTCTCTCTACCCTTCTCTCTCTCTCTACCCTTCTCTCTCGCTCTCTCTACCCTTCTCTCTCTCTCTCGCTCTCTCTAACCTCTCTCTCTTACTCTCTCTCTCTCTGCATGCTGGGAGTGATTGGTGCATGCTGGGAATTGTTTGAGTGAAGGAGTGCGTGTGTTGTGGAGAGTTAGATATTCACAACTTTTTTCGGTTTGCTATTTCTTGGTGGCATTCTTCTGTGCATGATTAAGGTTATTTAAAAAAAATTTTTTGTAGAATTAAGTATTTTGTTTTACGTATCGAAATTACCCTGATTTTGGCGGGGATGGCAGCCCGAATGGGGATGCCGTCCCTGTCACTTAGGCATGGCTTTAGGTGTTACTGAAGCTACTGTCACGGTGGAGGAGTTTCTGGTCGCCGTAGGAGAGAAGGTAGGATATGAGAATATTGCTTATGCATCCCAGATGAATAAAGCTGTGGTGGTATTTCTTAAAGAAGAGTGTCTAGTTGATCGGATGGTTGAGCATGGCATACTTCTTAAAGAAGAGTGTCTGGTTGAGCATGGCATACTTCTTAAAGAAGAGTGTCTGGTTGAGCATGGCGTACTTCTTAAAGAAGAGTGTCTGGTTGAGCATGGCGTACTTCTTAAAGAAGAGTGTCTGGTTGAGCATGGCGTACTTCTTAAAGAAGAGTGTCTGGTTGAGCATGGCGTACTTCTTAAAGAAGAGTGTCTGGTTGAGCATGGTGTACTTCTTAAAGAAGAGTGTCTGGTTGATCGTATGGTTGAGCATGGTGTACTTCTTAAAGAAGAGTGTCTGGTAGATCGTATGGTTGAGCATGGTGTACTTCTTAAAGGAATGTTTATTCAAGTTACGCCGCTTTTTTCCCCGTCAACAAGGGTAACGATTTCAAATGTACCGCCGTTTATTCCAAATGAGCTATTGGAGCGCGAGTTATTGCGCTTTGGGAAGTTCGCCAGTTCAATTAAGGTTGTCCCGTTGGAGGTACTAAGGGGAGGTTCTCTCAAGGTAATGTAATTTCGGCGACAGGTGTTTATGTTTTTGGACTCACCGGAGCAGACTTTAGAGTTATCGTTTAAAATTAAGTATGACAATAGATTGTCACTGTTGCTGAGGAACAAGTTATCCTTGTTGAGGGCATGGAGTTGCAACTTGTATTAGAAGGTAATGTTATGCTACAGAAAAATGTTGTTGTAGAAGGTAAGGATGTATCTGAAGAGCCAGTTCCTCAGACTGGTGAGCAGGTGCCCAGTACGAGTGCTGGGGTAAAGGAGGGGGTTCATGTGGAGCTAGGCTCCCAGGTAGTGGAGAAGATGCCCACTACGAGTGCTGAGGTTCATCTAGAGCTAGGCTCCCAGGTAGTGGAGGTGGTGCAAGTGGGGAGTGTTGAAAGGGATGTGGTAGAGGGGAGTCAGTTGTCTGTGGTCTCAGCTGAGGAGGATCAAGAGAAGGATATGGATATCTCTTTAGATATGACAGCTGCTGGTGACGACTCAGTTTATGATCTAGAGGAGGTAAATGGGTTTCTGGATCAGACTTTGGGAAATCTGTCAAATTGGCAGATTATTTTGATGTTGATAAATTTGTGAGGTCAGCTGTGATGTTACAGAAGACGGTGGGGTTAGACCAGCTGAGTGAGAAGAAGCGGTTTCATTTGAGGACATTTATTACTGCTGTTGCAGCAGCAAAAGGTGGTGGGAAACGTGGTCAGGTTAAGAGAAGAAAAAAGAATAATGATGATGATCATGCTTCATAGGGTGTCTTTTTTCTCGTTGGTTTCTCTGTGGTTTCTTCTGTTTTTCTTTTCTCTTTTCTATATGGAAGTACTAAGGGTAGGTTCTCTTAATATTAATGGGGGAAGGGACAGGAATAAGAGGACTTGGGTATTAGAAGTAATAAAACAGAAAAGGCTTCATGTAGTTTTTCTACAGGAGACACATAGCGATGAGGAAAGTGAGGTTGACTGGGGTATGTGATGGGAGGGGCAGCATGTACTCAGTCATGGTACTAATTTCAGTGCTGGGGTGGCAATCTTGTTTTCCTCAGGCTTAGGGGTGACTGTGGTATCTACAGCAGAGATTGTCAAGGGACGGGTTTTATTGGTCAAGGTGGATGTTATGGGTTTTTTAAAATATATTTTTTATGTTTATGCTCCTAATGAGGTTACAGAGCGTATTGCTGTATTTGACCAACTAAAGGAAACCTTAAGACAGTGTGATCAAGAGGGGTGTATGGTTTTAGGGAGGGACTGGAACTGTACAGTGGATTTTACTGTTGATCGCACCGCTGAAGAACCTCACCTGCGGTCAGCCACTTGCCTGTCTGGTCTATTAACTGAGTTTGAGCTTTCTGATGTGTGGAGAGTAAGGAATGCAAAAGTTAGGCAGTACACATGGCTAAACGTTAATGAAGGTCGTGTCAGTGCAGCAAGGTTAGACAGGTTGTATGTATCTGAGCAATACTGTAGTAGGGTTGGAAAGTGTGCCATTACTCCTGTGGGTTTCTCTGATCATCATATTGTTACTGTTGATATTCACTTGTCCTGTCCACGAAGGTCATCACCTTACTGATATTTTAATGTTAAATTGTTACATGATGTCATGTTTTGTGACAGATTTTTGTTGTTTTGGGAAAAATGGAGGGGTATAAAAGGGAATGATGAGTCCTTGAGACAATGGTGGGAGGTTGGGAAGGCCCAAATACGATGGTTTTGTCAACAGTATACTGCTCTGTCTCAAACTGAAGTTAAAGAGACTATCAAGGCCCTTGAACAGGACATCAAATCTATTGAATTGAATCTGCTCACTCAGAACGACCCTGGACTAGTCATGAACTTACAGGACAAGAGACATGAACTGAGGTCGTTTCTGCATGAAAGAGTGAAGGGTGCCTTGATTAGGTCTCGTTTCGCTTCCCTCAAGGATATGGATGCTCCTAGTGCTTTTTTTTAAACCTAGGACAGTCGACGTTTCAACGTAAACAGATGGTCTGCCTTCGTCTCCCTGATGGGAAGGTATTTTATGAATGATATTGAAATGCGTCAACATGCCGTGGATTTCTACTTGGCCCTCTATAAGGCGGAGGATTGTGACTCTCTGTGTACTGAACAGTTGTTACATGGTCTTCCTCAATTGGGACCTGAGCAGAGAGTCGCATTGGACGCTGACATTACACTGCAGGAGCTGTCCACAGCAGTTATGCAGCTCTCAACAGGCCGAGCCCCTGGCATCGATGGTTAACCATCTGAGTTTTATAAGCACTTTTGGGGGTCTATTGGGGAGGATTTTTATGAAGTGGTGTGTGAATCTTTTCATGAGGGTTCTCTTCCTGTATCCTGTCAACGTGTGGTACTTTTACTGTTGCCAAAAAAGGGGGATTTGGCTCGTAAAAAAATGGAGACCTGTTGCTTTGCTGCTTGAGAATACAAAATTGTTTCTAAATGTCTCTCAAACAGGTTGAAAGAGTATCTGGGATTGTTGATCCACAAGGACCAGTCCTACTGTACCTGATCGCTCTATTGTTGACAACTTGTGTGTCTGATAAGAGACGTTTGGGCATTTGCAAACTGTCTGATGTAAATGTGGGTTTACTTTCTTTGGATCAGGAGAAGGCTTTTGATCGTGTGGACCACCAGTACTTGTTTAAAACAATGAAAGCCTTTTGGGTTTGGGGATGTTTTTCTGTCTTGGGTGAAATTACTGTATGCTGGAGGCTCAGTGTATGGTGAAGGTGGGTGGTGGTTTGCTGCCCCATCCCTGTCCAAAGGGACATCAGGCAGGGATGCCCAATTTCAGGACAGCTATATAGTCTGGGCGATTGAACCAATGCTTTGTTTTTTAAGAGCGAAGCTTTTACTGGTTTCTTTGTGCCAGGTGTAATGAAGGGTCCCACGATAGCACTGTCTGCGTATGCAGATGACATGATAGTTTTTATTACAGGGGGTGAGGATGTTAAGGTTCTCTCAAACACTTTAAAGGTGTATGAGGGGCCTCCTCCAGCTAGAGTCAATTGGGGAAAAGAGTGAAGCGCTGTGGGCAGGTCAGCTTCAGACGGGGTCCACTCCATGGTTACCAGGGGGCTTCAGATGTGGTCCACTCCACGGTTACCAGGGGGCTTCAGATGTGGTCCACTCCACGGTTACCAGGGGGGCTGAGGATGGGGTCCGCTCCACGGTTACCAGGGGGCTTCAGATGTGGTCCACTCCACGGTTACCAGGGGGCTTCAGATGGGGTCCACTCCACGGTTACCAGGGGGGCTGACACGGTCCACTCCACGGTTACCAGGGTTCAGATGGGGTCCGCTCCACGGTTACCAAGGGGGCTTCAGACTGGTCCGCTCCACGGTTAGGGGGCTTGTGACTGGGTCGCTCCACGGTTACCAGGGGGGCTGAGATGGGGTCCGCTCCACGATTACCAGGGAGGGGCTTAGATGGGGTCGCTCACGATTTTCAGGGGGCTTCAGTGGGGCAGAGAAGGAATGAAGACTTTGTTTTTTTTCTAGGTTCCGATGTCTGAAAAGAACTGGGAGGGTGTAGGGAGAAAGTGTGTGCCAGACTGTCAAGATGGAAATGGGTGTTACCCCAGCTGTCTTATAGGGGACAGGTCCTGGTAGCTAATAATCTTGCTGCTTCTACCCTGTGGCACAGACTAATGATTTTACAGCCACCAAGGGTCTGATACAAGAGCTTCAGAGAACCCTTGTCAATTTCTTCTGGTCTGGACAACACTGGATTAAAGCTGCAGCCCTGTACCTGCCACTGCACGAGGGTGGGCAAGGCCTGGTGGACATTTCCTCTAGGATCATGGCTTTCAGGCTCCAAGCAGCCCAGAGATTGTTGTACAGTGGCGGTTTTCTAGCTGGGTTGAAACAGCCTACATATTGAGGAGACTGGGCTGTTTGGGCTTAGACAAGCACCTTTTTCCTCTTAAAGCTGAGGGGGTGATTTGACTGGCCTGACTCCATTTTATGAGTCTGTTATGCAGGCTTGGAGAGTCTTTGTCAAGTCCCGTAATGCTCTTTTTCACAACACTGCCATCCAGTCCCGTGTTCTGGGTTCAGCTAGCCTGGGCGTTCATGCCTGTTAGGCGTGGGGTGTACAAGCTGGGTTATCTGATGCGAGCAGGAGCAGATGGGTTGGAGGAGCTGGGAGAAAGAGCGGGATCCGATCATCTCGCCTACTGAGGAAGCTGTCTTCGATGAGGTCTCGGCTCACTTGCCAGTGCTTCATCTGCAGTATATGACAACACTTCCAATTCTGATCGGTGAAGGAAGGGTCCTGGTGATGTGTTCCTGCACAATTATTAGTGCTGCGATGAGGCATTTGAAGAGAAATTGGGGCGGCACTTTCCTTCAATGCCCCAGGAGCTGAGGGGAGAGTTCCAAGAGCTGAAGTTCAAGGCTGAAGTTCAAGGTACGAGAAGTTGAGGCTGAGAAGTTAGAGCTGGGAGTTAGGCAGAGAGTTCAGAGTAGAAGTTCAGGAAACAGGGGGAGTTCAAGGGAGGTGGGAAAGAAGGCCATGTACAGAATATGTGAATATGTGTAGAGGTGTCCCATGCCTCTTCCCTGGAAGGGGTAAAATCGACAAGGTGGGCGGATGTGCTTGGTCCAGGTGCCTCTCCAAAAGGCTGTTGGCGATCATTATACAAACTGCCTATTGATAAGAGGACAGCTGACCTCCAATGGAGGGAGAATACATGGAGCTATGGCCACTAACATGCATCTGGTACACCTGGACCCTACTGTTGGGGAGGGGTGTCCATTCTGCATCTGGTACACCTGGACCCTACTGTTGGGGAGGGGTGTCCATTCTGTGTCTGGTACACCTGGATCCCTACTGTTGGGGAGGGGTGTCCATTCTGCATCTGAGCTATACCTGGATCCTCCTGTTGGGGAGAGGTGTCCATTCTGCATCTGGTACACCTGGATCCTACTGTTGGGAGGAGTGTCCATTCTGCATCTGGTACACCTGGATCCTCCTGTTGGGGA
>NW_027034992.1:0-9340 GCF_034236695.1 Oncorhynchus nerka | reverse complement strand
AAGGTCTACTACACCTGTTGTATTCAGCATTTCACTGTAAGGTCTACTACACCTGTTGTATTCAGCATTTCACTGTGAGGTCTACTACACCTGTTGTATTCAGCATTTCACTGTAAGGTCTACTACACCTGTTGTATTCAGCATTTCACTGTAAGGTCTACTACACCTGTTGTATTCAGCATTTCACTGTAAGGTCTACTACACCTGTTGTATTCAGCATTTCACTGTAAGGTCTACTACACCTGTTGTATTCAGCATTTCACTGTAAGGTCTACTACACCTGTTGTATTCAGCATTTCACTGTAAGGTCTACTACACCTGTTGTATTCAGCATTTCACTGTAAGGTCTAGTACACCTGTTGTAATTAGCATTTCACTGTAAGGTCTACTACACCTGTTTTATTCAGCATTTCACTGTAAGGTCTACTACACCTGTTGTATTCAGCATTTCACTGTAGGTCTAGGTCTAGTACACCTGTTGTATTCAGCATTTCACTGTAAGGTCTACTACACCTGTTGTATTCAGCATTTCACTGTAAGGTCTACTACACCTGTTGTATTCAGCATTTTTCACTGTAAGGTCTACTACACCTGTTGTATTCAGCATTTCACTGTAAGGTCTACTACACCTGTTGTATTCAGCATTTCACTGTAAGGTCTACTACACCTGTTGTATTCAGCATTTCACTGTAAGGTCTACTACACCTGTTTGTATTCAGCATTTCACTGTAAGGTCTACTACACCTGTTTTATTCAGCATTTCACTGTAAGGTCTACTACACCTGTTGTATTCAGCATTTTCACTGTAAGGTCTAGTACACCTGTTGTAATTAGCATTTCACTGTAAGGTCTACTACACCTGTTTTATTCAGCATTTCACTGTAAGGTCTACTACACCTGTTGTATTCAGCATTTCACTGTAAGGTCTAGTACACCTGTTGTATTCAGCATTTCACTGTAAGGTCTACTACACCTGTTGTATTCAGCATTTCACTGTAAGGTCTACTACACCTGTTGTATTCAGCATTTCACTGTAAGGTCTACTACACCTGTTGTATTCAGCATTTCACTGTAAGGTCTACTACACCTGTTGTATTCAGCATTTCACTGTAAGGTCTAGTACACCTGTTGTATTCAGCATTTCACTGTAAGGTCTACTACACCTGTTGTATTCAGCATTTCACTGTAAGGTCTACTACACCTGTTGTATTCAGCATTTCACTGTAAGGTCTACTACACCTGTTGTAATTCAGCATTTCACTGTAAGGTCTACTACACCTGTTGTATTCAGCATTTCACTGTAAGGTCTACTACACCTGTTGTATTCAGCATTTCACTGTAAGGTCTACTACACCTGTTGTATTCAGCATTTCACTGTAAGGTCTACTACACCTGTTTTATTCAGCATTTCACTGTAAGGTCTACTACACCTGTTGTATTCAGCATTTCACTGTAAGGTCTAGTACACCTGTTGTAATTAGCATTTCACTGTAAGGTCTACTACACCTGTTTTATTCAGCATTTCACTGTAAGGTCTACTACACCTGTTGTATTCAGCATTTCACTGTAAAGGTCTAGTACACCTGTTGTATTCAGCATTTCACTGTAAGGTCTACTACACCTGTTGTATTCAGCATTTCACTGTAAGGTCTACTACACCTGTTGTATTCAGCATTTCACTGTAAGGTCTACTACACCTGTTGTATTCAGCATTTCACTGTAAGGTCTACTACACCTGTTGTATTCAGCATTTCACTGTAAGGTCTAGTACACCTGTTGTATTCAGCATTTCACTGTAAGGTCTACTACACCTGTTGTATTCAGCATTTCACTGTAAGGTCTACTACACCTGTTGTATTCAGCATTTCACTGTAAGGTCTACTACACCTGTTGTAATTCAGCATTTCACTGTAGGTCTACTACACCTGTTGTATTCAGCATTTCACTGTAAGGTCTACTACACCTGTTGTATTCAGCATTTCACTGTAAGGTCTACTACACCTGTTGTATTCAGCATTTCACTGTAAGGTCTACTACACCTGTTGTATTCAGCATTTCACTGTAAGGTCTAGTACACCTGTTTTATTCAGCATTTCACTGTAAGGTCTACTACACCTGTTGTATTCAGCATTTCACTGTAAGGTCTACTACACCTGTTGTAATTCAGCATTTCACTGTAAGGTCTACTACACCTGTTGTATTCAGCATTTCACTGTAAGGTCTACTACACCTGTTGTATTCAGCATTTCACTGTAAGGTCTTCTACACCTGTTGTATTCAGCATTTCACTGTAAGATCTACCTGTTGTATTCAGCATTTTCACTGTAAAAGGTCTACTACACCTGTTGTAATTCAGCATTTCACTGTAAGGTCTACTACACCTGTTTTATTCAGCATTTCACTGTAAGGTCTACACCTGTTGTACAGCATTTCATGTTGTATTCAGCATTTCACTGTAAGGTCTACTACACCTGTTGTATTCAACATTTCACTGTTTTATTCTTTCAGGTCTACTACACCTGTTGTATTCAGCATTTCACTGTAAGGTCTACTACACACTGTTGTATTCAGCATTTCACTGTAAGGTCTACTACACCTGTTGTATTCAACATTTCACTGTAAGGTCTACTACACCTGTTGTATTCAACATTTCACTGTAAGGTCTACTACCTGTTGTATTCAGTATCATCACTGTAAGGTCTACTACACCTGTTGTATTCAACATTTCACTGTAAGGTCTACTACACCTGTTGTATTCAGCATTTCACTGTAAGGTCTACTACACCTGTTGTATTCATCATTTCACTGTGAGGGTCACCACTACACCTGTTGTATTCAGCATTTCACTGTAAGGTCTAACACTGTTGTATTCCCAGCATTTCACTGTAGGTCTACTACACCTGTTGTATTCAGCATTTCACTGCCAAGGTCTACTACACCTGTTGTATTCAGCATTTCACTGTAAGGTCTACTACACCTGTTGTATTCAGCATTTCACTGTAAGGTCTACTACACCTGCTGTATTCAGCATTTCACTGTAAGGTCTACTACACCTGTTGTATTCAGCATTTCACTGTAAGGTCTACTACACCTGTTGTATTCAGCATTTCACTGTAAGGTCTACTACACCTGTTGTATTCATCATTTCACTGTAAGGTTGTATTTGGTGCATATGACAAATACAATTTCATTTCATTTCATTCATTGTGTGAGTGTAATATTTAGTGTTCACTTTTTATTGTTTATTTCACTTTAGTTGATCAATTTCACTTGCTTAGGCAACGTAAATACATGTTTCCTACGCCAATAAAGCCCCTTAAATTGAATTGAGAGAGCGATAGAGACTGAGAGACAAGGCAAGAAGGGCCTTCTATGCCATCAAAAGCAACATAAAATTTGACATACCATTTAGGATCTGGCTAAAAATACTTAGAACCCATTGCCCTTTATGGTGGTGAGGTCTGGGGTCCGCTCAGTAACCAAGAATTCACAAAATGGGACAAACACCAAATTGAGACTCTGCATGCAGAATTCTGCAAAAATATCCTCAACATAAACAACATAAAACACCAAATAATGCCTGCAGAGCAGAATTAGGGCCGATACTCAAGCTAATGATCAAAATCCAGAAAAGAGCCGTTATATTCTACAACCACCTAAGAGGAAGCAATTCCCAAACTTTCCATAACAAAGCCATCACCTACAGAGAGATGAACCAGGAGAAGAGTCCCCTAAGCAAGCTGGTCCTGGGGCTCTGTTCACAAACACAGACAGACCCCACAGAGCCCCAGGACAGCAACACAATTAGACCCAACCAAATCATGAGAAAACATGGCAGAATACCTGACCACTGAAACTGACCCAACCTTAAGGAAAGCTTTGACTATGTACAGACTCAGTGAGCATAGCCTTGCTATTGAGAAAAGCCACCGCAGGCAGACCTGGCTCTAAAGAGAAGACAGGCTATGTGCTCACTGCCCACAAAATGAGGTGGAAACTGACCTGCACTTCCTAACCTCCTGCCCAATGGTAGCTTACCAGTTAGACCACTGGGTCAGTGACTGAAAGGTTGCTAGATCGAATCCCTGAGCTTACAAGGTAAAATAGGTTGTTCTGCCCCTGAACAAGGCTGTTAACCCACTGTTCCTAGGCTCTCATTGCAAATAAGAGTTGTTTGTCAACTGACTTGCCTAGTTAAATAAAGGTAAAATGAAAAATATATTCACCTGATATGGTGTGGTTATCTTTAGATATATTTACCTGATATGGTGTGGTTATCTTTAGATATAGTGTGGTTATCTTTACATATATTTACCTGATATGGTGTGGTTATCCTTATATATATTTACCTGATATGGTGTGGTTATCTTTAGATATATTTACCTGATATGGTGTGGTTACCTTTAGATATATTTACCTGATAGATGTGTGTGGTTATCTTTAGATATGATATGTGTGTGGTTATCTTTAGATGTGGTGTGG
This sequence comes from Oncorhynchus nerka, assembly GCF_034236695.1. Classification (NCBI taxonomy): domain Eukaryota; kingdom Metazoa; phylum Chordata; class Actinopteri; order Salmoniformes; family Salmonidae; genus Oncorhynchus; species Oncorhynchus nerka. Next base: position 4,858 of record NW_027034992.1, on the reverse strand, counting down.
TTATCTTTAGATAATAATGTGTTATCTTTAGATATGGTGTGGTTATCTTTAGATATGGTGTGGTTATCCTTATATATATTTACCTGATATGGTGTGGTTATCTTTAGATATGGTGTGGTTATCTTTAGATGTGGTGTGGTTATCTTTAGATGTGGTGTGGTTATCTTTAGATATGGTGTGGTTATCTTTAGATATGGTGTGGTTATCCTTATATATATTTACCTGATATGGTGTGGTTATCTTTAGATATGGTGTGGTTATCCTTAGATATGGTGTGGTTATCTTTAGATATGGTGTGGTTATCCTTAGATATGGTGTGGTTATCCTTAGATATGGTGTGGTTATCCTTAGATATGGTGTGGTTATCCTTAGATATCTTTAGATGTGTGGTTATCCTTAGATATGGTGTGGTTATCCTTAGATATGGTGTGGTTATCCTTAGATATGGTGTGGTTATCCTTAGATATGGTGTGGTTATCCTTAGATGGTGTGGTTATCTTTAGATATGGTGTGGTTATCTTTAGATATGGTGTGGTTATCTTTAGATGTGGTGTGGTTATCCTTAGATATGGTGTGGTTATCTTTAGATATATTCAGATATGGTGGAATAAGTCCTTAGATATGGTGTGGTTATCTTTAGATATGGTGTGTTATCTCAAGTAGAAGTGAAAGTCACCCAGTAAATACTACTTGAGTGGAATAAGTCTAAATTGTTTGGTTAATAAATATTACTTAAGTAGAAAAGTAAAGTCAAATATAAATAACTTGAGTCAAAAGTCTATATTAAGTAAAGCAGATGGCACCATTTTCTTGTGTTTAAAATGTACATTTTGTCAGAGGTACACCCTAACACTCAGACATTTTTACATTTTCTTTAAAAATAAATAAAAGCGTTTTACTACGTTTCTTTAGTGTTTTACAGATAGAAAGATGGTAAAAGTATGGATCCACAATCTGCTGTGTAAAAGTCTGGTCCTGAAGTGTCTTCACAAAGTAAAACAAAGTAAGAAAGTTAAAGTAAAATAAAGTAAAACATTTAAATGTAGGCCGACTTCATCCAGTGTCCGAAAATAGAAATGTATTTTTATAATAAATATAATATCATTTTATAAAAATTAGATTTAGATTTATATGCCTTTTTTAAAAATTTAAATGAGATATCACCTCATTTGTGTATTTTAATAAAATATTTCTGAAAAATTATAGTAAAAAAAAAGAAGTATTATTTCTGTGTCCACATTCAACGTGTAGAAGTTGATTGAGATTTACTGTCCTTAATAACACAACGTGCGTTGTTTTCTCCCCAGATTAACAGCAGCATTGTACTAGTAATGAGTTCTGGGGATCAGGAAACAGGACCTGCTCTGTAATCACAGCTAGGAGCTAGTCGGTAACAACACAGGGATTCTCCAGGCTCGTCTGCTGAAACACCAGGAAACAAAGTGTTGAATTGTGCAGGGAATTATTTACTTATGAAACACAAAGCCATTTCCACAGAGGCATGTGTTCTAGACTGGGGGGGGACACAAAAGCCATTTCCACAGAGGCATGTGTTCTAGACTGGGGGACACAAGCCATTTCCACAAATGTATGTTTGAGGGACACAAAGCCATTTCCACAGAGGCATGTGTTCTAGACTGGGACACAAAGCCATTTCCACAGAGGCATGTGTTCTAGACTGGGGGACACAAAGCCATTTCCACAGAGGCATGTGTTCTAGACTGGGGGACACAAAGCCATTTCCACAGAGGCATGTGTTCTAGACTGGGGGGATCATCCAGCCAGAGAGCATCAGAGAGGCTGGTTATGTGTGAGCTGTGTGGTGTGTCGTACTGGGGTTGGTGAGAGAGGTCAGAGGTCAGAGGCTGGGTCTGCGACAGACATGCACACGCACATGCATACACGCGCGCAAACGCACACACACACACACACACACACACACACACACACACACACACACACACACACACACACACACACACACACACACACACACATGCACATGCACGCACACACACACACACACACACACACACACAACCCAGTCTCTTCTGTACTCTGAGGTCAGAAATGTTCCTTCCAGACACACAGGAAGTTATGTTCACTGAACTACACCACAACTTAGACACAATACCAGCATAACCGTTGTCTCCACAACCACAAGGACTCTTTAATACGATGTATAAATACCAACATAACCGTTGTCTCCACAACCACAAGGACTCTTTAATACCAGAACCACAAGGACTCTTTAATATGATGTGTATAAATACCAACATAACCTGTCTCGACAACCACAAGGACTTTTAATACCACAGCCACAAGGACACTTAATACCAGAACCACAAAGACACTTTATACCACAACCACAAGGACACTTTACTACCACAACCACAATGACTCTTTAATACCACAACCACAAAGGACTCTTTAATACCACAACCACAAGGACTATTTAATACCACAACCACAAGGACTATTTAATACCACAAACTGCAAGGACTCTTTAATACCACAACCACAAAGACACTTAATAGGATGTATAAATACCAACATAACCGTTGTCTCCACAACCACAAAGATGATAAATACTAACATAAACTGCTACTATCACAAGGATTTAATATGATGTAAAATACCAACATAACCGCTTGGGTCTCGACAACAAGCACAAGGACACTTTACAACACAACCACAAGACTCTTTTTAATATGATGTATAAATCAACATAATCATGGTTCCACAACCACAAGGACTCTTTAATATGATGTATAAATACCAACATAACCGCGGACTCTTTAATACCACAACCACAAGGACTTTAATATGATGTATAAATACCAACAACAACCACGCTGACACTTTAATATGATATATAAATACTAACATAACTGCTTGCCCCACAACCACAAGTGACTCTTTTTAATATGATGTATAAATAATATGATGTATAAACCAACATAACCGTTGGTTCCACAAACACAAGGACTCTTTTAATATGATGTATAAATACGATAACCGCTGTTCACAAACTACAAGGACACAACCACAAGGACTCCTTTAATATGATGTATAAATACCAACATAACCGCTAAGTGTCTTAATACCACAACCACAAGGACACTGATGTATAAAATACCAACATAACCGCCGCCCCACAACCACAAGGACTCTTTAATATGATGTATAAATACTAACATAACCGTTGTCTCGACAACCACAAGGACTATTTAATACCACAACCACAAGGACACTTAATACCACAACCACAAAGACTCTTAATATGATGTATAAATACTAACATAACCGTTGTCTCGACAAATACCAGCAAACTACAAGGACTTTTTAATATGATGTATAAATACTAACATAAATAAACCGGACTTGATGTATAAATACCAACATAACCGCTACAAACCAAAGACTTTTTAATTATCCAACAACCACAAGGACACTTTATGCTATGTATAAATACCAACATAACCGCTGTTCCACAACCACAAGGACTCTTTAATATGATGTATAAATAATAATATAACTGCTGTCTCGACAACCATAAGGACTCTTTAACATGATGTATAAATACCACTATAACCGTTTGTCTAGACAACCACAAGGACTTTTTAATATGATGTATAAATACTAACATAACCGGTTGTCTCGAGCAACCACAAGGACACTTTAATATGATGTATAAATACCAATATAAACCACAAGGACTTTTAATATGATGTATAATATCAACATAACCGATAAACCACAAGGACTCTTTAATATGATGTATAAATACTATAACCGTACACCGGACTTGTCCATAACCGTTGTCTCCACAACCACAAGGACTCTTTAATACAAACTGATTTAATATGTGGCAAATACCAACATACCGCTGTCTTACAACCACAAGGACTCTTAATATGATATAACATTTGATGTATAAATACAAAGACAATATAACCATGGTCTCGACAACCACAAGGACACTTTAATAAGATGTATAAATACCAACATAACCGTTGTCTCCACAACCACAAGGACTCTTTAATATGATGTATAAATACCAACAACTAAAGGATCCGATTGTGTTCTCACAACCACAAAGACTTAATATGAAGTATAAATACTAACATAACTGCTGTCCCTGGACAACCACAAGGACACTTTAATATGATGTATAAATACTATCAACATAACCGTTGTCTCGACAAACCACAAGGACTCTTTAATATGATGTATAAATACCAACATAACCGTTGTCTCCACAACCACAAGGACTCTTTAATATGATGTATAAATACTAACATAACCGTTGTCTCACAACCACAAGGACTCTTTAATATGATTTAATATGATGTATAAATACTAACATAACCGTCTTAATATGATGAAATACTAACATAACCGCACAACCACAAAGACTCTTTAATATGATGTATAAATACAAAATAAACCAAACATGACACTGATGGTAGCAATACCAACATAACCTTTGTCTCGGCCAACCAGACACTTTAATATGATGTATAAATACTAACATAACCGTTGTCTCGACAACCATAAGGACCTTTAATATGATGTATAAATACTAACATACCGTGGTTCTAAACCACAAGGACTTTAATATGATGTATAATACCAACATAAATCATGGTCCTCGACAACCACAAGGACATCTTTAAAATATGATGTCTTTAATAATTTATAAATACTAACATAACCGTTTTGTCTCGACAACCACAAGGACTCTTGTAATATGATGGTATAAATACCAACATAACCGTTGTCTCATAACCACAAAGACACTTTAATATGATGTATAAATACCAACATAACCGTTGTCTCCACAACCACAAGGACT
>NW_027034991.1:0-5000 GCF_034236695.1 Oncorhynchus nerka | reverse complement strand
AAAAAAGGCTACCTAGGTATGATTCTCAATCAGAGATAACTAACGATTACCTGCCTCTGATTGAGAACCATACCAGGCCAAACTAAAAAAAAAACACTAAAAAAACATAGAAAAACGAACATAGACAACCCACCCAACTCACGTCCTGACTAAAACACAGACCTAAATAAAATAACTAAGGTCAGAATGTGACAACCACCTACCGACATGTAGATATTACCTCAATCAATCATCAAACCAAACCTACATTTACTATTTTACCTCAATCATTCATCAAACCAAACCTACATTTACACATTACCTCAATCAGTCATCAAACCAAACCTAGATGAACGTATTACCTCAATCATCAAACCAAACCTACATTTACTATATTACCTCAATCAGTCATCAAACCAAACCTAGATGAACGTATTACCTCAATCATCAAACCAAACCTACATTTACTATATTACCTCAATCAGTCATCAAACCAAACCTACATTTACTATATTACCTCAATCAGTCATCAAACCTACATGTACTATATTACCTCAATCAGTCATCAAACCAAACCTACATTTACTATATTACCTCAATCAGTCATCAAACCAAACCTACATTTACTATATTACCTCAATCAGTCATCAAACCAAACCTACATTTACTATATTACCTCAATCAGTCATCAAACCAAACCTACATTTACTATATTACCTCAATCAGTCATCAAACCAAACCTACATTTACTATATTACTCAATCAGTCATCAAACCAACCTACATTTACTATATTACCTCAATCAGTCATCAAACCAAACCTACATTTACTATATTACCTCAATCAGTCATCAAACCAAACCTACATTTACTATATTCAAACCAAACCTGAACAATCAATCATCAAACCAAACCTACATTTACTATATTACCTCAATCAGTCATCAAACCAAACCTAGATGAACGTATTACCTCAATCATCAAACCAAACCTACATTTACTATATTACCTCAATCAGTCATCAAACCAAACCTACATTTACTATATTACCTCAATCAGTCATCAAACCAAACCTACATTTACTATATTACCTCAATCAGTCATCAAACCAAACCTACATTTACACATTACCTCAATCAGTCATCAAACCAAACCTACATTTACTATATTACCTCCAATCAGTCATCCAAACCAAACCTACATTTACACATTACCTCAATCAGTCATCAAACCAAACCTACATTTACTATATTACCTCAATCAGTCATCAAACCAAACCTACATTTACTATATTACCTCAATCAGTCATCAAACCAAACCTACATTTACTATATTACCTCAATCAGTCATCAAACCAAACCTACATTTACTATATTACCTCAATCAGTCATCAAACCAAACCTACATTTACTATATTACCTCAATCAGTCATCAAACCAAACCTACATTTACTATATTACCTCAATCAGTCATCAAACCAAACCTACATTTACACATTACCTCAATCAGTCATCAAACCAAACCTACATTTACTATATTACCTCAATCAGTCATCAAACCAAACCTACATTTACTATATTACCTCAATCAGTCATCAAACCAAACCTACATTTACTATATTACCTCAATCAGTCATCAAACCAAACCTACATTTACTATATTACCCTCAATCAGTCATCAAACCAAACCTACATTTACTATATTACCTCAATCAGTCATCAAACCAAACCTACATTTACTATATTACCTCAATCAGTCATCAAACCAAACCTACATTTACTATATTACCTCAATCAGTCATCAAACCAAACCTACATTTACTATATTACCTCAATCAGTCATCAAACCAAACCTACATTTACTATATTACCTCAATCAGTCATCAAACTAAAAACCAACCTCAATCAGTCATCAAACCAAACCTACATTTACTATATTACCTCAATCAGTCATCAAACCAAACCTACATTTACTATATTACCTCAATCAGTCATCAAACCAAACCTAGATGAACGTATTACCTCAATCATCAAACCAAACCTACATTTACTATATTACCTCAATCAGTCATCAAACCAAACCTACATTTACTATATTACCTCAATCAGTCATCAAACCAAACCTACATTTACTATATTACCTCAATCAGTCATCAAACCAAACCTACATTTACTATATTACCTCAATCAGTCATCAAACCAAACCTACATTTACTATATTACCTCAATCAGTCATCAAACCAAACCTACATTTACTATATTACCTCAATCAGTCATCAAACCAAACCTACATTTACTATATTACCTCAATCAGTCATCAAACCAAACCTACATTTACTATATTACCTCAATCAGTCATCAAACCAAACCTACATTTACTATATTACCTCAATCAGTCATCAAACCAAACCTACATTTACTATATTACCTCAATCATCAAACCAAACCTACATTTACTATATTAGTCATCATCAAACCAAACCTACATTTACTATATTACCTCAATCAGTCATCAAACCAAAACATTTACTATATTACCTCAACAGTCTCAAACAAACCCATTTACTATATTACCTCAATCAGTCATCAAACCAAACCTACATTTACTATATTACTCTCAATCAGTCATCAAACCAAACCTACAAATTTTACTATATTACCTCAATCAGTCATCAAACCAAACCTACATTTACTATATTACCCAATCAGTCATCAAACCAAACCTACATTTACTATATTACCTCAATCAGTCATCAAACCAAACCTACATTTACTATATTACCTCAATCAGTCATCAAACCAAACCTACATTTACTATATTACCTCAATCAGTCATCAAACCAAACCTACATTTACTATATTACCTCAATCAGTCATCAAACCAAACCTCATTTCAAAGTCATCAAACCTACATTTACTATATTACCTCAATCAGTCATCAAACCAAACCTACATTTACTATATTACCTCAATCAGTCATCAAACCAAACCTACATTTACTATATTACTCAATCAGTCATCAAACCAAAACCTACATTTACTATATTACCTCAATCAGTCATCAAACCAAACCTACATTTACTATGGTATTATTCTCAACTCAATCAGATACTCAATCATCAAACCAAACCTACATTTACTTATATATTACCTCAATCAGTCATCAAACTAAAACCTACATTTACTATATTACCTCAATCAGTCATCAAACCAAACCTACATTTACTATTACCTCAATCAGTCATCAACCAAACCTACATTTAATACATTACCTCAATCAGTCATCAAACCAAACCTACATTTACTATATTACCTCAATCAGTCATCAAACCAAACCTACATTTACTATATTACCTCAATCAGTCATCAAACCAACCTACATTTACTATATTACCTCAATCAGTCATCAAACCAAACCCATTTACTATATTACCTCAATCAGTCATCAAACCAAACCAGTCATCAAACCTACATGTACTATATTACCTCAATCAGTCATCAAACCAAACCTACATTTACTATATTACCCTCAATCAGTCATCAAACCAAACCTACATTTACTATATTACCTCAATCAGTCATCAAACCAAACCTACATTTACTATTTATTACTCCTCAATCAGTCATCAAACCAAACTACATTTACTTTACTCCTCAATATCATCAAAAACCAAACTACATTTACAATCAGTCATCAAACCAAACCTACATTTACTATATTACCTCAATCAGTCATCAAACCAATTACTCCTCAATCATTTACAATATTACCTCAATCAGTCATCAAACCAAACCTACATTTACTATGGCTACCTTCAATCAGTCATCAAACCAAACCTACATTTACTATATTACCTCAATCAGTCATCAAACCAAACCTAGATTTACTATATTACCCCAATCATCAAAACCAAACTACATTTACTATATTACTCTCAATCAGTCATCAAACTAAACCTACATTTACTATATTACTCAATCAGTCATCAAACCAAACTCTACATTTACTATATACCTCAATCAGTCATCAAACTAAACTCTTACATTTACTATAGGTAGATGGCCTCAATCAGTCATCAAACCAAACCTACATTTACTATATTACCTCAATCAGTCATCAAACCAAACCTACATTTACACATTACCTCAATCAGTCATCAAACCAAACCTACATTTGCATTATATTACCTCAATCAGTCATCAAACCAAACTCTACATTTACCTATATTACCTCAATCAGTCATCAAACCAAACCTACATTTACTATATTACCTCAATCAGTCATCAAACCAAACCTACATTTACTATATTACCTCAATCAGTCATCAAACCAAACCTACATTTACTATATTACTCTCAATCAGTCATCAAACCAAACCTACATTTACTATATTACCTCAATCAGTCATCAAACCAAACCTACATTTACTATATTACCTCAATCAGTCATCAAACCAAACCTACATTTACTATATTACCTCAATCAGTCATCAAACCAAACCTACATTTACTATATTACCTCAATCAGTCATCAAACCAAACCTACATTTACTATATTACCTCAATCAGTCATCAAACCAAACCTACATTTACTATATTACCTCAATCAGTCATCAAACCAAACCTACATTTACTATATTACCTCAATCAGTCATCAAACCAAACCTACATTTACTATATTACCTCAATCAGTCATCAAACCAAACCTACATTTACTATATTACCTCAATCAGTCATCAAACCAAACCTACATTTACTATATTACCTCAATCAGTCATCCAAACCAAACCTACATTTACTATATTACCTCAATCAGTCATCAAACCAAACCTACATTTACTATATTACCTCAATCAGTCATCAAACCAAACCTACATTTACTATATTACCTCAATCAGTCATCCAAACCAAACCTACATTTACTATATTACCTCAATCAGTCATCAAACCAAACCTACATTTACTATATTACACTCAATCAGTCATCCAAACCAAACCTACATTTACTATATTACCTCAATCA
>NW_027034990.1:0-9337 GCF_034236695.1 Oncorhynchus nerka | reverse complement strand
GTTTTTTCATAGCTAAACGTGACACAGAAAACGGAGCGATTTGTCCTAAACAAATAATCTTTCAGGAAAAACTGAACATTTGCTATCTGAGAGTCTCCTCATTGAAAACATCCAAAGTTCTTCAAAGGTAAATTATTTTATTTGAATGCTTTTCTGTTTTTTGTGAAAATGTTGCCTGCTGAATGCTAACGCTAAATGCTACCGCTAAATGCTACGCTAGCTATCAATACTGTTACACAAGTGCTTGTTTTGCAATGGTTGAGAAGCATATTTTGAAAATCTGAGATGACAGTGTTGTTAACAAAAGGCTAAGCTTGAGAGCAAATAGATTCATTTCATTTCATTTGCGATTTTCATGAATAGTTAACGTTGCGTTATGGTAATGAGCTCGAGGCTGTAGTGACGATATCGGATCCGGGATGGCTCGACGCAAGAAGTTAAATTAACCCATGTTTTAACCCAACAACACAACATTTAGGGTTATTCACCCAACCCAACTGGCTGGGTAAAAATAAGCATGTTCTGTCCAATTATTAACCAGCGCTGGGTTACCAAATAACACAAATTGGGTTGATTTTAACCCAAATATTTTTTTGAGTGCATAGATCCTCATAGACCCAGGCTGGTGATATTTGGTGTTTGAAGGAAGTTTGATGATGCAATAAAACCTTCTCTCTGATTTGACATAAAGTATGTGCTATGATAGGCTACAATGTGATATTATATAATGTTATACAATGGGTGGGTCTAATCCTGAATGCTGATTGGTTAAATCCGCATTCCAGCCGGTGTCTATTCCACAAGTTACCACCGACTAAATCTAATGTTGGGTAGTATTGTGTCTCAATATAGCCCTAGTTTTTCAAACACTGATCTCTCTCTCTCTCAAATGCTTTTGGAAAATGTTTAGCTTTTGAGACTGGCTAAAAAAAAGTCGTAGCAGAGCATGTGTATGAGCATCTATCCACAAGCCTTGTTAGCATATACCCTTTGAGAATGAATTAACTAATTATTACTTAACACAAATTTATGTACCAGATTATGTACCAGATTGCTTTTGGGAAATTAATTTGGCCAGTTTTCTTTTGCACATTGAAGGACCTGGCAGGTAGCCTAGCATTTAAGAGTGTTGGTAAACAATCTGTTGATGTGCCATTGAGAAAAGCAATTAACCCTAATTCCTCTGGATAAGAACATCTGCTAAAATGACAAAAAAAGGCCTCCTGCAAAGCTGAGGTTAAGGTAGTGATGTCATGTGTGCTATCCTGGTGCTGAACTGTGGACCTACAGTTGAAGTTTGACCCTCTTGGGTCAAACCATTCAGGTAGCCTTCCACAAGCTTCCCACAATAAGTTGGGTGAATTTTGGCCCTTTCTTCCTGACAGAGCTGGTTTGTAGGCCTCCTTGATCGCACACGCTTTTCAGTTCTGCCCACAAATGTTCTGTAGGCTTGATGTCAGGGCTTTGGATTGGCCACTCAATACCTTGACTTTGTTGTCCTTAAGCCATTTTGCCACAACTTTGGAAGTATGCTTGGGGTCATTGTCCATTTGGAAGACCCATTTGCCACCAAGCTTTAACTTTAACTGATGTCTTGAAATGTTGGTTCAATATATCCACATAATTTTCCATCCTCATGATGTCATCTATTTTGTGAAGTGCACCAGTCCCTCCTGCAGCAAAGCACCCAAACAACATGAAGCTGCCACCTACCTGCTTCCCGTTTGGGATGGTGTTCTTCGGTTTGCAAGCCTCCCCCTGTTTCCTCCAAACATAACGATGGTCATTATGGCCAAACAATTCTATTTTTGTTTCATCAGACCAGAGGACATTTCTCCAAAAAGTACGATCTTTGTCTCCATGTGTTGTAACTTTAATGTGTTTGAGTTAATGTTTAAGTTTATTCTTTGAGCTGTATCTGTAAAGATATTTCTTTAGATTTATTTGCATATGTAATTGTATTGGGTTGTGTTGAATTACGTTTTTTGACTGCAAGTCCCAGAATGCCTTGTGAGAGGAATGAGTGATAACGCGCCCAATTATGTGCAGGTGTTTTTGGTGATTGTAGCTGACTTTCCGACAGCATCTTACCTGCATTGCTCTGTACCAAAACCGTTGTTGTTAAATGTAACGTAAACCAGTATTCTTACTAAAAAGAAGCTTTCTTATCAAAACCGACGTCCCGAGTCATTACTAAGAAGTTAGCTAATCTAAAATCATGTGCAGTTGCAAACCGTAGTCTGGCTTTTTTATGGCGGTTTTGGAGCAGTGGCTTCTTCCTTGCTGAGGGGCCTTTCAGGTTATGTCGATATAGGACTTGTTTTACTTTGGAAAAACTTTTACTTTGGATACTTTTGTACCCGTTTCCTCCAGCATCTTCACAAGGTCCTTTGTTGTTGTTCTGGGATTGATTTGCACTTTTCGCACCAAAGAACGTACATCTCTAAGAGACAGAATGCGTCTCCTTCCTGAGCGGTATGACGGCTGCGAGGTGTTTATACGTGTGTACTATTGTTTGTACAGATGAATGTGGCACCTTCAGACATTTGGAAATTGCTCCCAAGGATGAACCAGACTTGTGGAGGTATCCCATTTTTTTCTGAGGTCTTGGCTGATTTCTTTTGATTTTCCCATGATGTCAAGCAAAGAAGCACTGAGTTTGAAGGTAGGCCTTGAAATACATCCACAGGTACACCTCCAGTTGACTCAAATTATGTCAATTAGCCTATCAGAAGCTTCTTGAGCCATGACATAATTTTCAGGATTTTTCAAGCTGTTTAAAGGCACAGTCAACTTAGTGAATGTAAACTTCTGACCCACTGGAATTGTGATACAGTGAATTGTACGTGAAATAATCTGTCTGTAAACAATTGGTGGAAAATTACTTGTGTCATGCACAAAGTAGATGTCCTAACCGACTGCCAAAACTATAGTTTGTTAACAAGAAATATGTGGAGTGGTCGAAAAACGAGTTTTAATGACTCCAACCTAAGTGTATTTAAAACTTCCGACTTCAACTGTACATGTGGTGCATACATTGTTTAGTAGCTTGTGTTGTGGAATTATTCTTTGATTAAAACATACATTTTAATTAATGTGTTGGACTAATGAATCATGAATTGGTAACTAGATTCTGATTAAGGGAAAGTTATACCTTACAGACTTATTCCCTTGTGCCTATTTGTACACGGATCAAACGTAATAATGTAGCGCGGGGACTGACAGATTGTTTCAATGATGCACTTGGTTAGAAACGCAGCAGTTTCATAGGAACTTAAAATGACAACAGGAAAATGTTGCAGGTTTAAAGCAAGTTTGTGGCAATTCCAAGCAGTTTGCAATGGGGCGAAGATAAGATCTTCCAATTTCATAACACATTTCCTGCAATTGTACACATTTTGCCATGATAATATGATATCTGAGTGAGAGAGACTAATAAAATCAATGTGGGCCCCCTGGAGGTGTGAATGTAGCAGAGGTGAGCTTGCAGGTGAGTTCTAGTAGCCATTGTGATGTCATCCCGCCTGAGACTGTCTGCCTGTACTGTCTCCTGTCTGTCATAAACATGGGTTAGTAGACCAGTGGTTGGCACGTTATCTTCAAGTGTCATTTGATGAGTGTTCACGTCTCATGAAGCCTACAATTATACATAGGCTTTCATCATTATTGATGACAATATATAACGTACATAGGATCTCATTAATAATCTTTCAATAATGATGTTAATGTAAAATTACATTGTGAAGTTTTGTACATAAGAAATAACCCTACATTTTGAGTAGAAAATCCAGAATGAAACTTACTGTCCCACTCTGTCTATATTCAACTGGCAGATGTTGTTTGATACAGCTGCCCAACATAACTATTGACCGGTCTTCTCATCAACTTGTCAATGGAAACAGTTTTGTGTTTACCAATGTAATGTAACATGATGTGCTAGGCTATAATATTATAGTATACTATATCGTATTCACATTCTCACTCATTCAGCATTTAGCAAGTACAAAGTAGCAAATAACAAAACTAAATGTGTTGATTACCATGATCATGTTGATGTAATTATACTACATAGCTGTTAACAGAGGGAATAAACATGTCACACTGTGACTATCACACCATTCCATACAACTCTAATATTTGGCTATAACAAGCATCTTGTACTCACACATGTCTATACCCAGTGAGATTTGGAGGAAACAAAAAGCTACATTCTGTGATTCTAATAGTCAATGGCTGACCCGTTACTTGGTATAGAGAAATGGATGATGTGGAAACAACACCTCTCAATATCATAGACAGCGCGCTAACAGTTTGACAACCACATGATAATGTTTGACTTATTTTAAAGCAATATACATTGTTTGTTTACATTCATGTTGTTTGTGGAGTAATATAAGGCTCAGTAGTGTTGGTTATACAAGAGAATCAATTATAAATTATATTCTCCAAGAATAATTGAAAGAATATCAAAATTTAAATGACCGCTGAACAGACTCCCAGATCTTAGACTATCTTAACGAAACACTTCAAAGTTTGACAATTATGGAACTATCATTCATGTTTAATAATGACTCCTGAGAGAAAATAATGCACACCTGTTTTATTGACAGGAAACCACATCAACATTGTCTGCAACAAGTAACTAAACTTTCATTTCACAGCAACAAAATAATCTTCATAAAGATTTTATTTGATTTTACCATTTCAGTTAGGGTTGGAAAGTAGAATGCTCAATCTTTCATAAGTATTTGGAAACACCTTATAAACAGGCAGGATTTCTCATCTCCAGACTCTCACGTCTGTCATGTGCTCAAATCATCATTCCAGGTTGTTCTTGGTGTTCTCTGGCAAATGAAACTCAGAATAGAATGCTTGGTTTCATGTCAGATTGGCGGATAGTTTGTTCTCCTGATGGACTATGAATAATGGTTAATTATTAATGGATCACAGTGAATGATATGTGGGCTTACTGTCCTCAAAGTCATCTTCACATGGCTCATGTTTAAGTGATAGTTGGTTATCAAACACTCCTTTAGTCTTTAATTGCCCAGTTCTGGTGATCACAACAGCATGATAAACACAAAAATTCATTGAAGAAGTGTTGTTTAAGTGTCAGTATTTAAGAAATCACATATAACTACAACTTTAATCGTTTAAAAGATGGAATCCATAGTGGGGATCAGCATCCACACGCATGGCTCTCTGACACCACCATTAGTTATTGATTTTTTGCAATATACTTGTTTGTTTGATTCAGTATGTTTGTGGTGAACCATAGCCTGTTGGTTATACAAGAATGCCCTATAAATTATATTCTCAAGAAAATTGAAAGAATATTTTGCAGTAATTTAAATGACCGCTGAACAGACTCCCAGATCTTAGACTTTTTGAACTAAACACTTCAATGGATTTGACAATTATGGAACTATCATTGATGTTAATAATGACTCCTGAGAACCAATAATGTACACCTGTTTTATTGACAACAAACCACATCAACATTGTCTGCAACAAGTAACTAAACTTTCATTTCACAGCAATTTATAATTTCTTCATAAAGTATTTGATTTTAACTATAAACATTGTTCAGTTAGGTTGCTGACATTTCTTTGGAGTTGAATGCTAATGTTTTGTTTCAGTTGATAGTTTGATGGATTGAACAGGTCCTATGGAGCACACAGAGGGATATCTCCTTCCACATAAATGCATCATTCCAGGCATTTTACCTTAAGAGGAAACACAGAATAGAAATAACATATCTCAAATCAATTCAGATATGCTAAAGACAATTCAACCATAAAGGCTAATAAATGTCAGATTTATTTGAGGCGCTTATTCAAAATAAAATCAATTAGGCTAATAAATAATGTTTAATTTTATTAATGGATCAGTGAATGATAGGCTTACTGTACCTCCAAAGTTCATCTCACATGGCTCTCTAAAGACACTAACCATAGTTATTGGGCCTTATTCACATGATATGCAAAATACATCTAACCACTAGGTCCTAATAAATAATCCTGAGGCCTTATTCAAAGATATCCTAAATACATCTAACCACTAGGCTAATAAATAATCATGAGGCCTTATTCACATGATATGCCAAAATACATCTAACCACTAGGCTAATAAATACTCACATATGGTTTCCGATTATTTCAATAACCATGTTTTTCAAGCGGAATATCATGTTGTTAAAAAATGCCTAAATTGGGCATGCTTATAGAATTGTGTAATTGAAAGCATTTAGGGGCTATGTAAACTTTAATGGTGTTCAGTAAAAATAATAGCCCTTTCAAGCATTTATGCAACATTTCGGAAAGTAACCTGATGCCTAGCTTCAAAAAACATTTTGATTATCTAATGCTCTTGAATATATTAATATTAGTAATATTAAACAACATTGACATGCTGGCTTTGTAACAACCATTATCATCTTATGATTCAGTGCCATATGCAGGGTTTTGCTATATTTTTCTCATATAAATTCTGTTACAATTACTAGTTACCTTTCAAAATTGTAATCAGTAATGTAACTTTTGGATTACTGAAATCACTCAGTTTGTAATATGATAGCTCAAGGCGTTAGAAACAAATTAATATTACCAATTGAACTACATTTTTGCAGGATAAATGAATGTTAGAGTTTACATAGCCATAAATGTTTAATTTGACTTGTGTTGTTTATGTAAACCTACTACAGATAATAATATGATTAAACTACATCTTTACATGAAACAAAAAACAAAGTCTATCAGATTTCCAGTCATTTCAATTCATAGAATACCTTGTTTAACCTGAGCATAACTTAAAAACTAGAACTGATTGGGATCATTGCTTTGATTGAAAAATAAATGTGCTATAAATGCACCTATACGGAAATGGCATGCCTTTGGCACTAGCCTGCCAAAAATGCTATTTGCATTTTTAAAATTTATCATATGCTCCATTGCTATAGGCCTACTGTTTACTTTTTGTTGGTTACACTTTGATATCTTGATAATTCAGCTATTTATGTCTATCAAAAAGCATGAGTTTGAATAAATACCGTTAAACATATTGATATATATATCATCATCAAAAATTAGATTGAGGTATTAAAATAGGGGGCAGCATTTTCACTTTTGGATAAATAGCGTGCCCAATTTCAACTTCCTGCTACTCATGCCAAGAATGTAAGATATGCATATTATTAGTAGATTTGGATAGAAAACACTCTGACGTTTCTAAAACTGTTTGAATCATGTCTGTGAGTATAACAGAACTTATGTAGCAGGCAAAACCCAGAGGACTAACCATTCATAAAAAAAACTGTCACTGTCTATTCAATGTGTTTTCATTGGGGAACTATATTTCTGAGGCACTTGTTTCCAGTTCCTACCTCTTCCACTGGATGTCACCAGTCGTTGGAAAATGGCCGAGGTTATTCCTTTGTTAAATGAAGAAGTACGGCCATCTTGAATAAGATAATACGCTGTTGAGAGTTGGGCAAGACTAGTTGGGCAAGACTAGAAAAGTAGTGTTAGTTTCCTCTTGTCCTGTATTGAAAACAGATAGACCCGTCTTCAATTTGATCGATTATTAAGGTTTAAAATACCTAAAGTTTTATTACAAAAGTATTTTGAAATGTTTTGGCAAAGTTAACAGGTAACTTTTGAGATATTTTGTAGTGGATTTGCGCAAATTGGAAGCTCTTTTTTTCTGGATCAAACGCGCCAAATAAATGGACATTTTGGATATATATGGACGGAATTAATCGAACAAAAGGACCATTTGTGATGTTTATGGGACATATTGGAGTGCCAACAAAAGAAGCTTGTCAAAGGTAAGGCATGATTTATATTTTATTTCTGCGTTTTGTGTAGAGCCTGCAGGGTTGAAATATGCTACTCTCTTTGTTTACTGTTGTGCTATCATCAGATAATAGCATCTTACGCTTTCGCCGAAAAGCCTTTTTAAAATTTGACATGTTGGCTGGATTCACAACGAGTGTAGCTTTAATTTAGTATCTTACATGTGTGATTTAATGAGAGTTTGATTTTTATATAATTTTATTTGAATTTGCCGCTCTGCATTTCCCTGGCTTTTGGCCAAGTCGGACGCGACTGTTCCCCTATCCTAGAGAAGTTAAAAGCCCTGCTCTCGGCCTCATTCAATTAAACTAGTTATCGACAGTATGGAGCACAACACCATGGGGGATCCGCAGTGCAGGTGTTGCAAGAGTACATTTTTCACTGGCTGTCCACTAGTCACAAAAACAATTATTGATAGACAGCTTGAACTTCAATTCAACCATTATTGGGTTAAAATACACATATATATTTGTGAACAGACACCCACAACTTAAAAATGTGGATGTCGCAAATAGCTAAATGAGAGAGCAGCAGTGTGATTCACATCAATAAGTAGATATGTAGATATCAATAATAAGTGATATCCGTATCGCCCGTGAAATACACCACTGCTGTTGTCCTAACCTCAAGTGTTTATTCAAGTTGGATAATCTTTGGATGCGGACAGCAGTTGCTCCCTTTGGAAGACATTGCCCTGTGTGAATTTAAGTATGCTCTCTCTAATTCTCTCTTTCTTCTTTCTCTCTCTCGGAGGACCTGAGCCCTAGGACCATGCCTCAGGACTACCTGGCATGATGACTCCTTGCTGTCCCCAGTCCACCTGGCCATGCTGCTGCTCCAGTTTCAACTGTTCTGCCTGCGGCTATGGAACCCTGACCTGTTCTGGACGTGCTACCTGTCCCAGACCTGCTGTTTTCAACTCTCTACAGCAGGAGCGGTAGAATACTCTAAATGATCGGCTATGAAAAGCCAACTGACATTTACTCCTGAGGTGCTGACTTGTTGCTCGACAACTACTGTGATTATTATTATTTGTAAACATTTATACATTTATTTGTAAACATTTATAAACATTTGAACATCTTGGCCATGTTCTGTTATAATCTCCACCGGCACAACCAGAAGAGGACTGGTCACCCCTCATAGCCTGGTTCCTCTCTATGTTTCTTCCTAGGTTCTGGCCTTTTTAGGGAGTTTTCCCTAGCCACCGTGCTTCAACACCTGCATTGCTTGCTGTTTGGGGTTTTAGGCTGGGTTTCTGTACAGCACTTTGAGATATCAGCTGATGTAAGAAGGGCTATATAAATAAATTTGATTTGATTTGACATAGCTTGGACTGTAGCCTACAAAAATTCTGCTCTTTTCCGCAATCCATCAAACACATTTGGTGTCATAGTGGTCTCCGACTTGAAGTCATATTCGCTCAGGTTGAACAAAGTTAAACCTGCACCTTTTAAATGCTGATTTGAATGTCTTTGACAAAA
>NW_027034989.1:0-9334 GCF_034236695.1 Oncorhynchus nerka | reverse complement strand
AGGGGACTGGGATAGAGGGGGGTAGAGGGGACTGGGATAGAGAGGGGGGATGAGGGGACTGGGATAGAGAGGGAGGGAAAGAGAGGGGGGAAGAGGGGGGGTAGGAGGGGAATGGGCGATAGAGAGGGGGAGGGGGAAAAGAGGGGACTGGGATAGAGAGGGAGGGGAAAGAGGGACTGGGATAGGGGAGGGGTGAGGGGACTGGGATAGAGAGGGGAGGGGGTAAGAGGGGACTGGGATGGGAGAGGGGGAGGGGGTAAGAGAGGGGGAGGGGGGGATAGAGGGGACTGGGATAGAGAGGGGTAGGGGGGGATAGAGAGGGGAGGGGGGTAGAGGGGACTGGGATAGAGAGGGGAGGGGGTAAGAGGGGACTGGGATAGAGAGGGGAGGGGGTAAGAGAGGACTGGGATAGAGGGGGTATAGAGAGGGGGAAAGAGGGACTGGGATGAGAGAGGGAGGGGGTAGAGAGGACTGGGATAGAGGGGTATAGAGAGGGGGAAAGGGGACTGGTATAGAGAGGGGGAAAGAGGGGACTGGGATAGAGAGGGGAGGGGGTAAGAGGGGACTGGGATAGAGAGGGTAGAGGGGACGGGGATAGAGAGGGGGATGAGAGGGGTAGGGGATAGATGGGACTGGGATAGAGAGGAGGAGGGGGTAGAGGGGACTGGGATAGAGAGAGGGAAGGGGAAAGAGGGGACTGGGATAGAGAGGGGAGGGGGTGAGAGGGGACTGGGATAGAGAGGGGGAGGGGGTAAGAGATGACTGGGATAGAGAGGGGGGTAAGAGGGGACGGGGATAGAGAGGGGGGGATAGAGAGGGGAGGGGTTAGAGGGGACTGGGATAGAGAGGGGGAAAGAGGGGACTGGGATAGAGAGAGGGAGGGGGTAAGAGGGGACTGGGATAGAGAGGGGGGGTAAGGGGGGGATAGAGAGGGGAGGGGGTTAGAGGGGACTGGGATAGAGAGAGGGGGAAAGAGGGGACTGGGATAGAGAGGGGAGGGGGTAGAGGGGACTGGGATAGAGAAGGGGGAGGGGGAAAGAGGTGACTGGGATAGAGAGGGGGATGGAGAGGGGTTGGGATGAAAGGGCCAAATACATGCCTAGAGGCAGACAGAGAAAGCCAAAGACATGCCTAGAGGGCAGACAGAAAGAGCCAAAGACATGCCTAGAGGGCAGACAGAAAGAGCCAAAGACATGCCTAGAGGGCAGACAGAAAGAGCCAAAGACATGCTCTAGAGGGCAGACAGAAAGGAAGTCAGAGAAAAATACCTCCTGGAAGAAGGAATGAAGTGGGGAGAAGAGGAGGGAAGGGGGGAACAAGGGTGTCATAGTGGAGTCGAGAGACATATGATGCATCTGGTTATATCACTGTCCCACTGTGGTGTAGTCAGTATTCACTGGGGTTATATCACTGTCCACTGTGGTGTAGTCAGTATTCACTGTGGTGTAGTCAGTATTCACTGTGGTGTAGTCAGTATTCACTGGGGTTATATCACTGTCCACTGTGGTGTAGTCAGTATTCACTGTGCCCCGTGGTGTAGTCGGTATTCCCCGTGATGGGTTTCCATTCTCGTGGTGGAAGTCGGTATTCTGCAGGGTCAGTATTCACTGTGGTAGTCATATCACCGAGGTGTAGTCAGTATTCCCCGTGGTGTAGTCGGTATTCACTGTGGTGTAGTCGGTATTCCCCGTGGTGTAGTCGGTATTCCCTGTGCCCTGTGGTGTAGTCGGTATTCCCCGTGGTGTAGTCGGTATTCCCTGTGCCCTGTGGTGTAGTCAGTATTCCCTGTGGTGTAGTCAGTATTCCCCGTGGTGTAGTCGTTATTCCCTGTGCCCTGTGGTGTAGTCAGTATTCCCTGTGGTGTAGTCGGTATTCCCCGTGGTGTAGTCGGTATTCCCTGTGCCCTGTGGTGTAGTCGGTATTCCCTGTGCCCTGTGGTGTAGTCCGTATTCCCTGTGGTGTAGTCAGTATTCCCCGTGGTGTAGTCGGTATTCCCTGTGCCCTGTGGTGTAGTCAGTATTCCCCGTGGTGTAGTCGGTATTCCCTGTGATGGGGTCAGTATTCCTTGTGGTGTAGTCAGTATTCCCTGTGGTGTAGTCAGTATTCCCTGTGGTGTAGTCAGTATTCCCCGTGGTGTAGTCGGTATTCCCCGTGCCCTGTGGTGTAGTCAGTATGCCCTGTGGTGTAGTCAGTATTCCCGTGGTGTAGTTTGGGTATTCCCCTGTGGTGTAGTCATTATTCCCTGTGGTGTAGTCAGTATTCCTGTGGTGTAGTCAGTATTCCCTGTGGTGTAGTCATGCCCTGTGGTGTAGTCAGTATGCCCGTGGTGTAGTCGCACCCTGTGGTGTAGTCAGTATTCACTGTGCCCCGTGGTGTAGTCGGTATTCCTGTGATGTAGTCGGTATTCCCCGTGGTGTAGTCGGTATTCCCCGTGGTGTAGTCAGTATTCACTGTGGTGTAGTCAGTATTCACTGAGGTGTAGTCAGTATTCGCTGTGGTGTAGTCGGTATTCCCTGTGCCCTGTGGTGTAGTCGGTATTCCCCCGTGGGTGTAGTCAGTATTCCCTGTGCCCTGTGGTGTAGTCGGTATTCCCTGTGCCCTGTGGTGTAGTCATTCTGTGCCCTGTGTACGGTATTCCCTGTGCCCTGTGGGTAGTCGGTACCCCCTGTGGTGTAGCTCTAGACTCCCTGTGGTGTAGTCAGGTATTCCCTGTGGTGTAGTGCCCCGTGGTGTAGTCAGTATGCCCCGTGGTGTAGTCAGTATTCCCGTGGTGTAGTCAGTATTCCTGTGGTGTAGTCAGTATTCCCGTGGTGTAGTCAGTATTCCCCGTAGTCAGTATTCCCCGTGGTGTAGTCATTCCCGTGGTGTAGTCAGACTCCCGTGGTAGTCAGTATTCTGTGGTGTAGTCAGTATTCCCTGTGTAGTCAGTATTCCCGTGGTGGGGCCAGTATTCCCGTGTAGTCAGTAGTGTAGGTATTCCGTGGTGTAGTCAGTATTCCCTGTGGTGTAGTCAGTATTCCCGTGGTGTAGTCAGTATTCTCGTGGTGTAGTCAGTATTCCCCCGTGGTGTAGTCAGTATTCCCCGTGGTGTAGTCAGTATTCCCTGTGGTGTAGTCAGTATTCTGTATTCCCGTGGTGTAGTCAGTATTCCCTGTGGTGTAGTCAGTATGCCCTGTGGTGTAGTCAGTATTCTGTGGTGTAGTCAGGTATTCCCGTGGTGTAGTCAGTATTCCCCGTGGTGTAGTCAGTATTCCCTGTGGTGTAGTCAGTATTCCTGTGGTGTAGTCCCTGTGTGTAGTCAGTATTCCCTGGTGTAGTCAGTATTCCCCTGTGGTGTAGTCAGGAAAGAAATGCCACAAAACTAAAAAAGGTGGTCACCCTTTGGTCACTTTATTAAATGTCATTTTTAAATACTAAGATAGATAGTAGCAGTTCAGATCAATCAATGAATAGCAACAAAAAACCCAGTTGGTGTTTAAACACGAGAAGGACATTCTTGGGAGGGCTGAGCCAGGAGACATTTCAGAACGGAGGAACCCTGTCCACCAGGTCAGACAACCTCCTGTCCACCTGTCGACCCCGTCCCGTACCAGGGTTGGATTAGGATGCAACAAGTGGAACAGAAAGAGAAGGATGAACAGCACCCTGGGATATGGAGCTACGCTAGGCAACAACTTGACAACAAGAGCATGAGCTTTACAAGAGAGAGAGAGTCCCGGGAAGTGAGTGAGGGAGAGGGACAGTTTGTTTAAAACGTCACGAGAGCATTCCATATTACCATTATAATAACCATGAGACAAATAGTGGAAATATTAAGGGCTACAAGCTAGAAAAATCATTCTCAAATTTAATTTACACAAAAACTTTAGGAAATGGAATTAATGCCCTCATTTTGTTTTTGTCATGGCTATGCATCAGAATCTCCCCAAAAGAGCTCTTACAAACACCAGCACAGCCTGTCTGCCTGCGTGGTGTCTGTCTGTCTGCCCAAGTGCAGCGGCGTCTGTCTGTCTGTCTGTCTGTCCTGCGTCTGTCTGTCAAATCTGTCTGTCTGTCTGTCTGTCTGCGTGTGTCTGTCTGTCTGTCGCCCGCGCAGGTGTCTGTCTGTCTGTCTCGTGTGTCTGTCTGGCGGTCTGTCTGTTCACGTGCGCTGCCTGCGTGTGTCTGTCTGGGCGTGTCTGTCTGCGTCTGCCTGCGTGTCTGTCTGCCTGCCCGTCTGTCGGTCTTGTCTGTCTGTCTGCCTGCCTGCGTGTCTGTCTCTGCCTGCGTGTCGTCTGCCTGCGTGTCTCATGTCTGCTGCCGCCTTGCGTGCGCGGTTCTGTCTGCCTGCCTCGCGGTCTGTCTGCCTGCCTGCGTGTCTGTCTGCCTGCCTGCGTGTCTGTCTGCCTGCGTTCTGTCTGCCTGCGTGTCTGTCTGCCTGCGTGTCTGTCTGCCTGCGTGTCTGTCTGCCTGCGTGTCTGTCTGCTCAAGGCGCGTGTGTCTCGGTAGAGGAGGGTTCTATAGGGGATCTAATAATCTAGATGTTTAATATCCTAAAACAGTCCTGCCGGGGCACGGTGGTCCCACTCTGGGGTTGAGTTAGATAGACAGGCATTCATTAAAACGGTATCAAAACACAACATACAGAATAATCAATTCATTAAACAACCCCTTCTTTAAGGGGAAAGAATAACGTAAAAGCATTGGGACAAAAACATTCCCTTTCCTTACGCTATTTTAAATACATGAAAACTGAAGACAGAAGAGAAGTTGAATAACATTTAGGCGGTATGTACAGAATCTCAAATGACATTTCTAAAAGCATATGCATATAGTCCCCTATACAGTCATGTCATTTCCTGCTTCAGGAGAGCTGGAGGAGCGGTGAGGGGCCCGGGGCCCTTCTCTCTGTATCGCTCTCTCACCTCCCCAGTGAAGGAGGGTTGTAAAGACAGCTGGCAACGGCCCAGATCCCACCCCTATCCCCTACATAGTGCACTACTTCTAACCAAAACCTAGGCTCCGGGCTCCATCTAGTGCACTCGTAGGAGACAGAGCAGCATTAGGAGCAGCCTACTGAGTGAGACAGTGAGGGGGCAGTGAGTGGGTCTGAGTCCCAAATGATACCCTATTGCCTAAATAGTGCACTACTTTTGACCAGAGCCAATACGGAAGTGGATAGTGCACTATGTAGAGAATAGATAGGGGACTATGTGGAGCAACCCTGTGGTCCCCCTCCCCCACAGGTTGCCCTTGGAGGGGCCGGGGTTCTTGCCGCCCATGGAAGGGTGGGTGGGATGACCCTGTAGCGCCCCCAGCTGTTGGTACAACCCCAAGAGTTCCATCTGGCTCATCCCTCCAGCTCCCAGCATGCCGTTCATCTGGCTCATCAGCTGGGCCTGGTTGGCCATGGCCATCTGCTGCTCTCTCACCTTCCTGTTGGTGATCACCTTCTGAACGTACATCATTAGCTGTGGAGGGGAGGCAGGAGAGGTTAGGACTTCTCAGGTTCCATCAGAGAGACAGATGGAGAGAGGTCAGGACTTCCTACAGGTTCCAGAGACTTCTCTCAGGTTCCATCAGAGAGAGACAGATGGGAGAGAGTCAGGAGGTTCCATCAGAGACAGATGGGAGAGAGGTTAGGACTTCTCAGGTTCCATCAGAGACAGATGGAGAGAGAGGTTAGGACTTCTCAGGTTCCATCAGAGACAGATGGAGAGAGAGGTTAGGACTTCTCAGGTTCCATCAGAGAGACAGATGGAGAGAGAGGTCAGGACTTCTCAGGTTCCATCAGAGAGAGACAGATGGAGAGAGAGGTCAGGACTTCTCAGGTTCCATCAGAGAGAGACAGATGGAGAGAGGTCAGGACTTCTCAGGTTCCATCAGAGACAGATGGAGATTAGCGAGACTAGGTGGTCATCAGCCTGAACACTAGAAAGAGAAGCAGGAGAGGTTTGATAGCAGGTGGAAAGGGAACGTTTAAAGGTAGTGTTGTCGTGCTAGCTTGTACCGTGTCGTCTAGGTCCTGCTAGCTTGTGTCGTGTCAGGTCCTGCTGGGTCGTGCTAGCTTGTATCGTGTCGTGTTAGGTCCTGCTAGGTCATGCTAGCTTGTACCGTGTCGTGCTACGTCGTGTCGTGTTAGGTCCTGCTAGCTTGTACCGTGTGGAGTCGCTAGGTCGTGCTAGCTTGTATCGTGTCGTGCTAGCTTGTATCGCGTCGTGCTAGCTTGTATCGTGTTGTGCTAGGTCGTGGTCGTGCTAGCTTGTATCATGCTGTGCTAGGTCGTGTCGTGCTAGCTTGTGTCGTCCGTCGCGGTTAGCTTGTATCATGTTGTTGTGCTAGGTCGTGTCGTGCCAGCTTGTATCATGTTGTGCTAGTTATAGGTAATAGGTACTAAGCTTGTATCATCATTGCCAGCAGATGGAAATTGGTCGTGCTAGCTTGTATCATGTTATGCTAGGGTCGGGTCGTGCTAGCTTGTATCATGTTATGTTAGGTCGGGTCATGCGCTTTATCATGCTGTGCTAGGTGGTCATGCTAGCTTGTATCATGTTGTGTTCGCTCCTGCTAGGTCTGCTAGCTTGTATCATGTTGTGTTAGGTCCTGCTAGGTCGTGCTAACTTGTATCATGTCGTGTTAGTTCCTGCTAGGTCGCTAGCTTGTATCATGTCGTGTTAGTTCCTGCTGGGTCGGCTTAGCTGTATCACATGTCGTGTTAGGTCATGCCAGCTTCTGTATCATGTCGTGCTAGCTTGTATCATGTCGTGTTAGTTCCTCTTCGTCGTGCTAGCTTGTATCATGTCGCGTTAGGTCATGCTAGCTTGTATCATGTTGTGTTAGGTCTGCTAAGGTCGCTAGCTTGTATCATGTCGTGTTAGGTCCTGCTAGGTCATGCTAGCTTGTATCATGTTGTGCTAGGTCGGGTCATGCTAGCTTGTATCATGTTGTGTTAGGTCCTGCTAGGTCATGCTAGCTTGTATCATGTTGTGCTAGGTTGTATCTGTGTTAGGGTCGTGGTCATGCTAGCTTTGTATCATGTCGTGTTAGTTCCTGCTAGGTCATGCTAGCTTGTATCATGTTGTGCTAGGTCGGGTCATGCTAGGTTGTATCATGTGTTAGGTCGGGTCATGCTAGCTTGTATCATGTCATGCTAGTTCTTGCTATCATGCTAGCTTGTATAGTTCCTGCTAGGTCATGCCAGCTTGTATCATGTCGTGTTAGTCCTGCTATCATGTCGTGCTAGGTCCTGTATCGTAATAGGTGTTAGGTCCTGCTAGGTCATGCTAGCTTGTATCTTGTTGTGTTAGGTCCTGCTAGCTTGTGTCGTGTTAGGTCCTTGCTAGGTCGTGCTAACTTGTCTCATGTCGTGTTAGGTCCTGCTAGCTTGTATCATGTGCTAGGTCGTGTCGTGGAAGTTTGTATCATGTCATGCTAGGTCGGGTCGTGTTAGCTTGTATCTGCCAGTGTTAGGTCCTGCTAGCTTGTCTCATGTCGTGTTAGGTCCTGCTAGGTCGTGCTAGCTTGTCTCATGTTGTGTTAGGTCCTGCTCGCTTGTATCATGTTGTGCTAGGTCGTGTCGTGGAAGCTTGTATCATGTCATGCTAGGTCGTGCTAGCTTGTATCATGTCGTGTTAGGTCCCTGCTAGCTTGTATCATGTCGTGCTAGGTCCTGCTAGCTTGTATCATGTCGTGCTAGGTCCTGCTAGGTCATGCTAACTTGTATCTCATGTCGTGTTAGAGTCGTGCTAGCTTGTCTCATGTCGTGTTAGGGTCGTGCTAGCTTGTCTCATGTCGTGTTAGGTCGTGCTAGCTTGTCTCATGTCGTGCTAGGTCTGCTAGGTCGTGTTAGGTCGTGCTAGCTTGTCTCATGTCGTGTTAGGTCGTGCTAGCTTGTCTCATGTCGTGCTAGGTCGTGCTGGCTTGTCTCATGTCGTGTTAGGTCCTGCTAGCTTGTCTCATGTTGTGCTAGGTCGTGCTAGCTTGTCTCATGTCGTGTTAGGTCGTGCTAGCTTGTCTCATGTCTGTGCTAGGTCGTGCTAGGGGTCGGTGCTAGCTTGTCATGTCATTGCACGTGTCAGGTTAGAAGTTGTGATCTTACAGTCTGTTGCTTATTGAGGACGTCTTGTAGACAGCTATAGCCGTTTGAGCTCCATCTCTACACTGGCCTGTCTCCCCAGAGCCATGGCCTGGACCTGGGACTCGGTTAGGGCTGGGTTCTCCTTCCACTGGAGAAGAAAGGAGGAGACTGGTCACAGCATGGACAACACACTGTTCTGACAGACCATACAACCAAAACTTCCTCACACCTCAAGTCTTCAACACAGGTTCTTAGGAGGATAGACAACTTCAGTGATGGTGAGAAGGACTCCAGCGCCCATTCCTCCTGATGGTGTCTTCTAGAGATTATCTAGTTAGATTATATTAGGTTGTCCCTCCACCCCTCCTGATGGTGTCTTCTAGAGATTATCTAGTTAGATTATATTAACTCTCCGAGTTGGGCATCTCCGGCGCGGCCCACGCTTGGATTGCGTCCTACCTGACAGGTCGCTCCTACCGGGTGGCGTGGCGAGAATCTGTCTCCTCTCACGTGCTCTCACCACTGGTGTCCCCAGGGCTCTGTTCTAGGCCCTCTCTCCCTATTCTCGCTATACACCAAGTCACTTGGCTCTGTCATAACCTCACATGGTCTCTCTATCATTTGCTATGCAGGGCTGCTCTTCCTCCCGGGGAAGGACTGCCCGTTCCATGATCTCGCCATCACGGTTGACAACTCCATTGTGTCCTCCTCCCAGAGCGCTAAGAACCTTGGCGTGATCCTGGACAACACCCTGTCGTTCTCAACTAACATCAAGGCGGTGGCCCGTTCCTGTAGGTTCATGCTCTACAACATCCGCAGAGTCGACCCTGCCTCACACAGGAAGCGGCGCAGGTCCTAATCCAGGCACTTGTCATCTCCCGTCTGGATTACTGCAACTCGCTGTTGGCTGGGCTCCCTGCCTGTGCCATTAAACCCCTACAACTCATCCAGAACGCCGCAGCCCGTCTGGTGTTCAACCTTCCCAAGTTCTCTCCGTCACCCCGCTCCTCCGCTCTCTCCACTGGCTTCCAGTTGAAGCTCGCATCCGCTACAAGACCATGGTGCTTGCCTACGGGCTGTGAGGGAACGGCACCTCAGTACCTCCAGGCTCTGATCAGGCCCTACACCCAAACAAGGGCACTGCGTTCTCACCACTCTCCCGATGGTGTCCTCTAGAATTCTCTGGGAGGATTTGAGAGCGTTGGTGGCCTCCATCACCTTCTGGCGGCCCCTGGTTGATCAACTCCTACAATCGTAGAAAAAGATGTAAAAGTTTAA
>NW_027034988.1:0-9334 GCF_034236695.1 Oncorhynchus nerka | reverse complement strand
GTGTACATTGTGTAATAGTGATGTGTAATAGTGATGCTAATAGTGTATAGTGATGTATAGTCATGTGTAATAGTGTACATTGGTGTGTAATAGTGTACATTGATGTGTAATAATGTATATAGTGATGTGTAATAGTGTATAGTGATGTGCAATAGTGATGTGTAATAGTATATAGTGATGTGTAATAGTGTATAGTGATGTGCATAGTGTACATTGATGTGTAATAGTGATGTGTAATAGTGTATAGTGATGCTACTGAACCCGATACATTACACTTTACTGTTCAAATAAATCCTGTGTGTTTGGCTCTATTCTCTTCAGACTGTTTTGATAGAGACTTACATATACTGATCCTGTCTGTCTTGTCTTGTCTTGTCTCTTTCCAGACCTTACAAGTGGGCATCAAGCATTTCTCAGGCCTGTTTTTGATGCTGTGTGTCGGGTTGGTTCTGTCTCTCCCTCACCACCTGGCTGAACACATAATCTACCGCTGTCATACCCAGAGTCAAGGACCCCAAGTTTCAAGTATTGGCTGCATACTAGTCAGGTAATACTGGGCATACACTACAGGACTTGCAAAATCATAACATTGCTGAGCCTCTCACATTAAGCAAACATCTTTCCTGTAGTTTTTTGTCTTGTTTACATAGTGATGCTCACACTAAACATTGTGGAACAGACAGGGGGTTACACACTACAAGATTCTTCACTTGGTCATGAGGATTTTCAATACCACCCTGTCTCTAAAAAACAATTATGTGATGATGTGATTAGATTGTTGATGTAGCAACAAGGAGCTGTGGCTCAAAGCTGTGTCAGAAACGTTTCCAGTTAGACATTGACGTTTGCCATACAGAGCCAATACATTTTGAATTGAATGACAGTGCTTGTTAACTTCAGAGTTGAAAGGACTTTTGACACTTTGACTTTGGTTGCAGAAAAGTACACGATGCTTCTCTGACCTGCTCACATTAACCCGAGCAACGATATGGATGTTTTGTCTCCGATATCAAAAACTTTGTGTAGTATACGCCCAGGGCTCTAAAGAACGACCAATTGGGTAGCACGTGCATATATTTATTTTTTGCTGTGCGACCAGTAGTTTTATTTTGGGAGCACCGTCCAACAAAATAATGATCAGATTAAAAAAACTCAATGAGTAACAATATTTACAAACAAATCATAAAATCGCTGCTCAAACAAGACAGGCTGATTTATTGTTTTACAAATCTAACCAATCTTATAATACTACGTGCAGTTAAAGAGAGGCCTAGGAGGACAAAACTAGTGACAAAAATGTTGTGTTAGTTCTGTGGAGATATGTGGAGTAATAGCAGCAGGGAGACTTATTTCTCTCTGGATCCAGCAACCTAAAACACATAGGGCAGAGGATCCAGTAACCTAAAACACATCAGACAGGGGATCCAGCAACCTAAGACACATCAGACAGGGATCCTGTAGCCTAAAAACATCGGTCAGGGGATCCAGTAACCTAAAACACATCGGACAGGGGATCCAGCAACCTAAAACACATCAGACAGGGGGATCCAGCAACCTAAAACACATCGGACAGGGAATCAGTAACCTAAAACATTACCCGGACAGGGAATCCAGTAACCTAAAACATATCGGACAGGGGATCAGTAACCTAAAACACATCGGACAGGGGATCCAGTAACCTAAAACACATCGGTCAGGGATCCAGTAGCCTAAAAACATCGGACAGGATCCAGCAACCTAAAACACATCAGACAGGGGATCCAGTAGCCTAAAAACATCGGTCAGGGGATCAGCAACCTAAAACACATCGACAGGGATCCAGTAACCTAAAAACATCGGTCAGGGGATCCAGCAACCTAAAACACATCAGACAAGGGATCCAGTAATCCAAAACACATCGGACAGGGATTCAGCAAACCTAAAACACATCGGACAGGGAATACAGCAACCTAAAACACATCGGTCAGGGGATCCAGCAACCTAAAACACATCGGACAGGGGATCCAGCACCTAAAACACATCAGACAGGAATCAGTAACCTACAACACATCGGACAAGGGATCCAGTAACCTAAAACACATCGGACAGGATCCAGTAACCTACAACACATCGGTCAGGGGATCAGTAACCTACAACACGAGTAGTTTATGAAACATTACTTCAGACAAGTGCATCGGGCAGGGGATGCAGCAACACCACTAGGTCTACTGACTACATGCAACACCACTAGACCTACTGACTACAGCAACACCACTAGGTCTACTGACTACAGCAACACCACTAGACCTACTGACTACAGCAACACCACTAGGTCTACTGACTACAGCAACACCACTAGGTCTACTGACTACAGCAACACCACTAGACCTACTGACTACAGCAACACCACTAGGTCTACTGACTACAGATACACCACTAGGTCTACTAACTACAGATACACCACTAGGTGTACTAACTACAGCAACACCACTAGGTCTACTGACTACATATACACCACTAGAACTACTGACTACAGCAACACCACTAGACCTACTGACTACAGCAACACCACTAGACCTACTGACTACAGCAACACCACTAGGTCTACTGACTACAGCAACACCACTAGACCTACTGACTACAGCAACACCACAAGACCTACTCACTACAGCAACACCACCAGGTCTACTGACTACAGCAACACCACAAGGTCTACTGACTACAGCAACACCACTAGACCTACTGACTACAGCAACACCACTAGGTCTACTGACTACAGATACACCACTAGGTCTACTAACTACAGATACACCACTAGGTGTACTAACTACAGATACACCACTAGGTGTACTAACTACAGCAACACCACTAGGTCTACTGACTACAGGAACACCACTAGGTCTACTGACTACAGGAACACTACTAGGTCTACTGACTACAGGAACACCACTAGACCTACTGACTACAGCAACACCACTAGGTCTACTGACTACAGATACACCACTAGGTCTACTAACTACAGATACACCACTAGGTGTACTAACTACAGATACACCACTAGGTGTACTAACTACAGCAACACCACTAGGTCTACTGACTACAGGAACACCACTAGGTCTACTGACTACAGGAACACTACTAGGTCTACTGACTACAGGAACACCACTAGACCTGCACTGCAGCAACACCACTAGGTCTACTGACTGCAGATACACCACTAGACCTACTGACTACAGCAACACCACTAGGTCTACTGACTACAGCAACACCACTAGGTCTACTAACTACAGCAACACCACTAGACCTACTGACTACAGCAACACCACTAGGTCTACTGTCTACAGATACACCACTAGGTCTACTAACTACAGATACACCACTAGGTGTACTAACTACAGATACACCACTAGGTGTACTAACTACAGCAACACCACTAGGTCTACTGACTACAGGAACACCACTAGGTCTACTGACTACAGCAACACCACTAGGTCTACTAACTACAGCAACACCACTAGACCTACTGACTACAGAAACACCACTAGGTCTACTAACTACAGCAACACCACTAGACCTACTGACTACAGCAACACCACTAGGTCTACTAACTACAGCAACACCACTAGAACTACTGACTACAGCAACACCACGAGGTCGACTAACTACAAGGGATGCAGCAACACAACTAGGAACACCACAACTACCAGACCTATTTGACAGGCAAACAGGTGGCAGCCCAAGCCCGTCAACAGGCAGAGCTATCTGAGATAGAGATTAAATCTAACAGCACTTACGGCCAAGGATGAGAATGATTTTCTGTAATTCAAACGCAAAATAATGGATTACAAATCATCCCAACATATGGAAATGAGGTGTCCTGAACAAACATAACTGGCATTTGGCACCATCGCGGACACAATCCGAGGAGGTTTAGTGCAATCATGGATCCTTGCACGCCACTACCCTAAACCTTCAACCTTAAAAGCAAGTTGATTTATTAGCTAGATTCTAGATCAAAGGAATGTATTTGTTATTTTCAGAGGATACTAAATATTTATTTAATTATCCAAGAATCAGTAGATAGTCAGCGTGTTTGCCTGGATTTTTAATTATTCGTATTATTATTGGTAGTATTATTAGTAGTAGTATTATTAATATGATTATTAGTAGTAGTATTATTAATATGATTATTAGTAGTAGTAGTTTTACCAATATTATTATTATTAGTAGTATTATTAATATTATTAGTATTAGTATTAGTAGTATTATTAATATGATTATTAGTAGTAGTACTATTAGTAGTATTATTAATATGATTATTAGTATTAGTATTAGTAGTATTATTAATATGATTATTAGTAGTAGTACTATTAGTAGTATTATTAATATGATTATTAGTATTAGTATTAGTAGTATTATTAATATGATTATTAGTAGTAGTACTATTAGTAGTATTATTATTAGTAGTATTATTAATATTAATATTATTATTAGTAGTATTATTAATATTATTAGTATTAGTATTAGTAGTATTATTAATATGATTATTAGTAGTAGTACTATTAGTAGTATTATTATTAGTATTATTATTAATATTATTATTATTATTATTAGTTGTAGTATTAATATTGTTGTTATTATTATTAATGGTATTATTATTAGTAGTAGTAGTAGTATTACTATTATTAGTAGTAGTAGTATTATTAATAACATTATTAGTAGTAGTAGTATTAATAATATTATTAGTAGTATTATTAATATTAATATTATTATTATTAGTTGTAGTATTAATATTGTTACTATTATTATTAATGGTATTATTATTAGTAGTAGTAGTATTACTATTATTAGTAGTAGTAGTATTATTAATAACATTATTATTATTATTAATAATATTATTAGTAGTAGTATTATTAATATTATTAGTAGTAGTAGTATTAATTTCCATATTATTAGTAAACTATTATTGATATTAGTAGTATTAGTCAGACAGGGGATCCAGTAACCTAAAACACATCAGACAGGGGATCCAGTAACCTACAACACATCGGACAGGGGATCCAGCAACCTACAATACATCAGTGTTTATAATGTCTGGTGTGTTTCTGTCTGGTGTGGTTATAATGTCTGGTGTGTTTCTGTCTGGTGTGTTTCTAATGTCTGGTGTGTTTCTAATGTCTGGTGTGTTTCTAATGTCTGGTGTGTTTCTGTCTGGTGTGTTTCTAATGTCTGGTGTGTTTCTGTCTGGTGTGTTTCTAATGTCTTGTGTGTTTCTGATGTCTGGTGTGTTTATAATGTCTGGTGTGTTTCTGATGTCTGGTGTGTTTCTAATGTCTGGTGTGTTTCTGTCTGGTGTGTTTCTAATGTCTGGTGTGTTTCTGTCTGGTGTGTTTCTAATGTCTTGTGTGTTTATAATGTCTGGTGTGTTTCTGTCTGGTGTGTTTCTAATGTCTGGTGTGTTTCTAAATGTCTGGTGTGTTTCTAATGTCTGGTGTGTTTCTGATGTCTGGTGTGTTTATAATGTCTGGTGTGTTTCTGATGTCTGGTGTGTTTCTAATGTCTGGTGTGTTTCTAATGTTTGGTGTGTTTCTAATGTCTGGTGTGTTTCTGTCTGGTGTGTTTCTAATGTCTGGTGTGTTTCTAATGTCTTGTGTGTTTCTAATGTCTTGTGTGTTTCTAATGTCTGGTGTGTTTTATAATGTCTGGTGTGTTTCTAATGTCTGGTGTGTTTCTGTCTGGTGTGTTTCTAATGTCTGGTGTGTTTATAATGTCTGGTGTGTTTATAATGTCTGGTGTGTTTCTAATGTCTGTGTGTTTCTAATGTCTGGTGTGTTTCTAATGTCCGGTGTGTTTTCTGTCTGGTGTGTTTATAATGTCTGGTGTGTTTCTGTCTGTGTGTTTCTAATGTCTGTGTTTCTATATGTCGGTGTGTTTCTGGTTTGTTTATAATGTCTGGTGTGTTTCTGTCTGGTTTGTTTATAATGTCTGGTGTGTTTCTGTCTGGTGTGTTTATAATGTCTGGTGTGTTTCTGTCTGGTGTGTTTATAATGTCTGGTGTGTTTCTAATGTCTGGTGTGTTTCTAATGTTCTGTGTTTCTGATGTGTCTGGTGTGTTTATAATGTCTGGTGTGTTTCTGATGTCTGGTGTGTTTCTAATGTCTGGTGTGTTTCTAATGTTTGGTGTGTTTCTAATGTCTGGTGTGTTTCTGTCTGGTGTGTTTCTAATGTCTGGTGTGTTTCTGTCTGGTGTGTTTCTAATGTCTGGTGTGTTTCTAATGTCTGGTGTGTTTCTAATGTCTGGTGTGTTTATAATGTCTGGTGTGTTTATAATGCTCTGGTGTGTTTCTGTCTGGTGTGTTTCTAATGTCTGGTGTGTTTCATAATGTCTGGTGTGTTTATAATGTCTGGTGTGTTTCTGTCTGGTGTGTTTCATAATGTCTGGTGTGTTTCTAATGTCTGGTGTGTTTCTAATGTCTGGTGTGTTTCTAATGTCGGTGTCTGTGTGTGTTTATAATGTCTGAATTGTGTTTCTGTCTGGTGTGTTTCTAATGTCTGGTGTGTTTCTAATGTCTGGTGTGTTTCTAATGTCTGGTGTGTTTCTAATGTCTGGTGTGTTTATAATGTCTGGTGTGTTTCTGTCTGGTGTGTTTCTAATGTCTGGTGTGTTTCATGTCTGGTGTGTTTCTAACTGGTGTGTTTCTGTCGGTGTGTTTCTAATGTCTGGTGTGTTTCTGTCCGGTGTGTTTATAATGTCTGGTGTGTTTCTGTCTGGTTGTGTTTATAATGTCTGGTGTGTTTCTGTCTGGTGTGTTTCTAATGTCTGGTGTGTTTCTAATGTCTAGTGTGTTTCTAATGTCTGGTGTGTTTCTGATGTCTGGTGTGTTTATAATGTCTGGTGTGTTTCTGATGTCTGGTGTGTTTCTAATGTCTGGTGTGTTTCTAATGTTTGGTGTGTTTCTAATGTCTGGTGTGTTTCTGTCTGGTGTGTTTCTGTCTGGTGTGTTTCTAATGTCTGGTGTGTTTCTAATGTCTTGTGTGTTTCTAATGTCTTGTGTGTTTCTAATGTCTGGTGTGTTTATAATGTCTGGTGTGTTTATAATGCCTGGTGTGTTTCTGTCTGGTGTGTTTCTAATGTCTGGTGTGTTTATAATGTCTGGTGTGTTTCTACGTCTGGTGTGTTTCTACGTCTGGTGTGTTTCTAATGTCTGGTGTGTTTCTAATGTCCGTGTGTTTCTGTCTGGTGTGTTTATAATGTCTGGTGTCTTGTCTGTGTGTTTTTAATGTCTGGTGTGTTTCTGTCCGGTGTGTTTATAATGTCTGGTGTGTTTCTGTCTGGTTTGTTTATAATGTCTGGTGTGTTTCTGTCTGGTTTGTTTATAATGTCTGGTGTGTTTCTGTCTGGTGTGTTTATAATGTCTGGTGTGTTTCTGTCTGGTGTGTTTCTAATGTCTGGTGTGTTTCTAATGTCTGGTGTGTTTCTAATGTCTGGTGTTTCTGATGTCTGGTGTGTTTATAATGTCTGGTGTGTTTCATGTCTGGTGTGTGTTTCTATCGTCTGGTGTGTTTCTAATGTTTGGGTGTGTTTCTAATGTCTGGTGTGTTTCTGTCTGGTGTGTTTCTAATGTCTGGTGTGTTTCTAATGTCTTGTGTGTTTCTAATGTCTTGTGTGTTTCTAATGTCTTGTGTGTTTCTAATGTCTGGTGTGTTTATAATGTCTGGTGTGTTTATAATGCCTGGTGTGTTTCTGTCTGGTGTGTTTCTA
The DNA here is from genome assembly GCF_034236695.1 of Oncorhynchus nerka. Classification (NCBI taxonomy): domain Eukaryota; kingdom Metazoa; phylum Chordata; class Actinopteri; order Salmoniformes; family Salmonidae; genus Oncorhynchus; species Oncorhynchus nerka. The sequence goes on along the minus strand of NW_027034988.1, from coordinate 1,593 downwards.
ATGTCTGGTGTGTTTATAAATGTCTGGTGTGTTTATAATGTGTCTGTCTGGTGTGTTTCTGTCTGTTGTGTTTCTAATGTGTCTGTGTGTTTCTGTCTGTGTGTTTCTAATGTCTTCTAATGTCCGGTGTTTCTGTCTGGTGTGTTTATAATGTCTGGTGTGTTTCTAATGTCTGGTGTGTTTCTGTCTGGTGTGTTTATAATGTCTGGTGTGTTTCTGTCTGGTGTGTTTCTAATGTCTGGTGTTTTAATGTCTGGTGTGTTTATAATGTCTGGTGTGTTTCTTCTGGTTTGTTTATAATGTCTGGTGTGTTTCTGTCTGGTTTGTTTATAATGTCTGGTGTGTTTCTGTCTGGTGTGTTTCTATCTGGTGTGTTTCTAATGTCCTTCTGTCTGGTGTGTTTCTAATGTCTGGTGTGTTTCTAATGTCTGGTGTTTCTAATGTCTGGTGTGTTTCTGATGTCTGGTGTGTTTATAATGTCTGGTGTGTTTCCTGTCTGTGTGTTTAATGTCTGGTGTGTTTCTTAATGTTGGTGTTTCTAATGTCTGGTGTGTTTCTGTCTGGTGTGTTTCTGTCTGGTGTGTTTCTAATGTCTGGTGTGTTTCTAATGTCTGGTGTGTTTCTAATGTCTGGTGTGTTTCTAATGTCTGGTGTGTTTCTAATGTCCGGTGTGTTTCTGTCTGGTGTGTTTATAATGTCTGGTGTGTTTCTGTCTGGTGTGTTTCTAATGTCTGGTGTGTTTCTGTCCGGTGTGTTTATAATGTCTGGTGTGTTTCTGTCTGGTTTGTTTATAATGTCTGGTGTGTTTCTGTCTGGTTTGTTTATAATGTCTGGTGTGTTTCTGTCTGGTGTGTTTATAATGTCTGGTGTGTTTCTGTCTGGTGTGTTTCTAATGTCTGGTGTGTTTCTAATGTCTGGTGTGTTTCTAATGTCTGGTGTGTTTCTGATGTCTGGTGTGTTTATAATGTCTGGTGTGTTTCTGATGTCTGGTGTGTTTCTAATGTCTGGTGTGTTTCTAATGTTTGGTGTGTTTCTAATGTCTGGTGTGTTTCTGTCTGGTGTGTTTCTGTCTGGTGTGTTTCTAATGTCTTGTGTGTTTCTAATGTCTTGTGTGTTTCTAATGTCTTGTGTGTTTCTAATGTCTGGTGTGTTTATAATGTCTGGTGTGTTTATAATGCCTGGTGTGTTTCTGTCTGGTGTGTTTCTAATGTCTGGTGTGTTTATAATGTCTGGTGTGTTTATAATGTCTGGTGTGTTTCTGTCTGTTGTGTTTCTAATGTCTGGTGTGTTTCTGTCTGGTGTGTTTCTAATGTCTGGTGTGTTTCTAATGTCTGGTGTGTTTCTAATGTCTGGTGTGTTTCTAATGTCCGGTGTGTTTCTGTCTGGTGTGTTTATAATGTCTGGTGTGTTTCTGTCTGGTGTGTTTCTAATGTCTGGTGTGTTTCTGTCCGGTGTGTTTATAATGTCTGGTGTGTTTCTGTCTGGTTTGTTTATAATGTCTGGTGTGTTTCTGTCTGGTTTGTTTATAATGTCTGGTGTGTTTCTGTCTGGTGTGTTTCTATCTGGTGTGTTTCATAATGTCTTGTGTGTTTA
>NW_027034987.1:0-9332 GCF_034236695.1 Oncorhynchus nerka | reverse complement strand
ACAAACCTGCATGGTCTAATTTGAGATGGGTCTTTGGTCGGTGATAGTTTGCCTTACAAACCTGCATGGTCTAATTTGAGATGGGTCTTTGGTCGGTGATAGTTTGCCTTACAAACCTGCATGGTCTAATTTGAGATGGGTCTTTGGTCGGTGATAGTTTGCCTTACAAACCTGCATGGTCTAATTTGAGATGGGTCTTTGGTCGGTGATAGTTTGCCTTACAAACCTGCATGGTCTAATTTGAGATGGGTCTTTGGTCGGTGATAGTTTGCCTTACAAACCTGCATGGTCTAATTTGAGATGGGTCTTTGGTCGGTGATAGTTTGCCTTACAAACCTGCATGGTCTAATTTGAGATGGGTCTTTGGTCGGTGATAGTTTGCCTTACAAACCTGCATGGTCTAATTTGAGATGGGTCTTTGGTCGGTGATAGTTTGCCTTACAAAGCCTGCATGGTCTAATTTGAGATGGGTCTTTGGTCGGTGATAGTTTGCCTTACAAACCTGCATGGTCTAATTTGAGATGGGTCTTTGGTCGGTGATAGTTTGCCTTACAAACCTGCATGGTCTAATTTGAGATGGGTCTTTGGTCGGTGATAGTTTGCCTTACAAACCTGCATGGTCTAATTTGAGATGGGTCTTTGGTCGGTGATAGTTTGCCTTACAAACCTGCATGGTCTAATTTGAGATGGGTCTTTGGTCGGTGATAGTTTGCCTTACAAACCTGCATGGTCTAATTTGAGATGGGTCTTTGGTCGGTGATAGTTTGCCTTACAAACCTGCATGGTCTAATTTGAGATGGGTCTTTGGTCGGTGATAGTTTGCCTTACAAACCTGCATGGTCTAATTTGAGATGGGTCTTTGGTCGGTGATAGTTTGCCTTACAAACCTGCATGGTCTAATTTGAGATGGGTCTTTGGTCGGTGATAGTTTGCCTTACAAACCTGCATGGTCTAATTTGAGATGGGTCTTTGGTCGGTGATAGTTTGCCTTACAAACCTGCATGGTCTAATTTGAGATGGGTCTTTGGTCGGTGATAGTTTGCCTTACAAACCTGCATGGTCTAATTTGAGATGGGTCTTTGGTCGGTGATAGTTTGCCCTACAAACCTGCATGGTCTAATTTGAGATGGGTCTTTGGTCGGTGATAGTTTGCCTTACAAACCTGCATGGTCTAATTTGAGATGGGTCTTTGGTCGGTGATAGTTTGCCTTACAAACCTGCATGGTCTAATTTGAGATGGGTCTTTGGTCGGTGATAGTTTGCCAGAGAGGGTAAACTTGAGTGCAAGAGTATCCACTTACTGTACCCGTACTCTGTTTAGTTTGAATGTGCTCTTAGTCACAACAGAGTGGTTTTTTTAAAGCACTTTGTATGAAACCCCCCCCCAAAAAAATTTGACAACTGTTTGTAGTTTGACGGCCACTGTGAGCTAATTACAGTATTATAGACACTATGTCCTGGGATTTCCTATGGTCTTCTATGTAGTAGAACCCCTTACAGTAGTATAGACACTATGACCTGGGATTTACTATGATCTTCTATGTAGAAGAACCTCTTACAGTATTATAGACACTATGACCTGGGATTTACTATGATCTATGTAGAAGAACCCCTTACAGTATTATAGACACTATGACCTGGGATTTACTATGATCTATGTAGAAGAACCCCTTACAGTATTATAGACACTATGACCTGGGATTTACTATGGTCTATGTAGAAGAACCCCTTACAGTATTATAGACACTATGACCTGGGATTTACTATAGTCTTCTATGTAGAAGAACCCCTTACAGTATTATAGACACTATGACCTGGGATTTACTATGGTCTATATAGAAGAACCCCTTACAGTATTATAGACACTATGACCTGGGATTTACTATAGTCTTCTATGTAGAAGAACCCCTTACAGTATTATAGACACTATGTCCTGGGATTTACTATGATCTTCTAGGTAGAAGAACCTCTTACAGTATTATAGACACTATGACCTGGGGTTTCCTATGGTCTTCTATGTAGAATAACCTCTTACACTATTATAGACACTATGTCCTGGGATTTACTATGGTCTTCTATGTAGAAGAACCCCTTACAGTATTATAGACACTATGACCTGGGATTTCCTATGGTCTTCTATGTAGAAGAACCCCTTACAGTATTATAGACACTATGACCTGGGATTTCCTATGGTCTTCTATGTAGAAAAACCCCTTACAGTATTATAGACACTATGTCCTGGGATTTACTATGGTCTATGTAGAAGAACCCTTACAGTATATAGACACTATGACCTAGGATTTCCTATGATCTATGTAGAAGAACTCCTTACTGTATTATAGACACTATGACCTGGGGATTTACGCATGGTCTTCTATGTAGAAGAACCCCTTACAGTATTATAGACACTATGACCTGGGATTTACTATGGTCTTCTATGAAGAACCCTTACAGTATTATAGACACTATGACCTGGGATTTCCTATAGTCTATGTAGAAGAACCCCTTACAGTATTATAGACACTATGACCTGGGATTTACTTATGATCTTCTATGTAGAAGACCCCCTTACAGTATTATAGACACTATGACCTGGGATTTCCTATGGTCTTCTATGTAGAAGAACCTCTTACAGTATTATAGACACTATGACCTGGGATTTTACTATGGTCTTCTATGTAGAAAGAACCCCTTTACAGTATTATAGACACTATGACCTGGGATTTCCTAGTCTTCTATGTAGAAGAACCCTTACCTTCTAACAACTCTTATGTAGCTTGCAGGTGTCCATGAGAGTCTCAGCTTTCATAGATAGCTTTTAATAGTTTGTAAGCTCAAACCATTTTGAACTCTACACACGTTTTTGTAAAAAGCCAGCCCTGGGCCCCTTCAGGATGTTTTTTTGTGTACCAGGTCATCAAATTGTGTACCAGGGAGAAGTCATCATATTCGTGTGATATGTTCCAAATTCAATTTGTTTGTTGTGCTTAAGATCCTGGGGCCTGTTGGACCAGTTGGTCCTAAGTGGGTCGTAACTCTAAATCCGATGTAAAATGTGCTCTATGCAGGACCTAAAACGTGTAGCTCTGTTGCACCAGCTGGTCGAGTATTCCCTTCTATGAGCTACGTATGGAGTGGGGCTGGGATGTTACATTGGGACAATCTTATTTCATGATATACAGAAAATAATAGAAATATATATTTTTTTAGAAGGATGTGAGTCTCGTGTTCATATTTCACAACCTCGAGGGCTTTTCTGAGATGGCTATGCAGTCGATAGCAAAATAACACAATTGATTTATGCGACATTAAAGCATGCTAAATGTGTCTGATTAGCAAACTAAAAATAAGCTACGACCTCCACTTATTTGCCCAGACATCAAGTAAACAAATACACAGAAGAAAAGTTAGTGAAAGAAAATCACATTGATTAATTATCAGACAGGTCAAGGGCTTTTAGTCAGGATAATATAGCCTAGGCTACTTATGTGAGTGAAGAGCAAAATAACCCACCTGTTAATCTAGGCTTTCGTGCTAGCAAAATGTTAGCAAAATGCTAACATGCTAGCAAAATGTTAGCGAAATGCTAACATGCTAGCAAAATGTTAGCGAAATGCTAACTTGCTAGCAAAATGTTCTGATAACACCATTAGACGAGCAAACTAGACCAAAGATTATCATCATAAACACACATCTCAGTTTGACTAACATTTTCCCAGCCTAATTGTAACCAAATGTCCAAATGGAGATTCCGGGAAACAAAAATCTGACATTGATTAATTTATCATGACGAATCCCCGCCTAGCAACCATCAAATCTCATGAACGCATATTGTTTACGCCGGGACTTAGCTACGGCTATCTTATTTTTAGCTGGTGCAACAAGTTTAAATTCTTGATCCCAAAGTAGGACGTATCTATGCCCGACCTAGCATTTAAAACCAAATTTATTTTTTATGAAGTTATTTTTTTTTGTGGGGGGGGATTATGTGACATTCAATTCCCAGTGTACATTATCCCCTACTATATAGTAATGAACTGATAGCTCAATGTATGCCTATCTCTGGATCTTTAGCCAGTAAGTGAGACGCTCTTAACACACTAACACTGTCTCTTCTGGTCAACGCTGTCTGCTCTCAGCCCCCGGAGATCCTGAGGAAAGATGACCTTCTACGATGACATTTACCCATTCTACCCCCTACCAAGAACCTCCTTTATCTTCAGCACCCACCTCCTCACCATTATCCTGGTCTTCCTGGTCCTGACGGCCAGCTTCCTCCTTATTCTGCCAGGTATCAGAGGCAAGTCGGTGAGTAGCCCACCTATAATTTAGCCCAAACAACTACCTTATTCTGCCAGGTATCAGAGGCAAGTCAGTGAGTAGCCCACCTATAATTTAGCCCAAACAACTACCTCTTTCCCTACTGAATTTATTTTATTTTATGTATTCATTTATTTTGCTCCTTTGCACCCCATTATTTTTTATTTCTACTTTGCACATTCTTCCACTGCAAATCTACCATTCCAGTGTTTTACTTGCTATATTGTATTTACTTTGCCACCATGGCCTTTTACCTCCCTTATCTCACCTCATTTGCTCACATCGTATATAGACTTGTTTCTACTGTATTATCGACTGTATGTTTGTTTTACTCCATGTGTAACTCTGTGTCGTTGTTTGTGTCTGCTTTGTTTTACTGCCAGGTCTTTAAATGATAACTTGTTCTCAACTAGCCTACCTGGTTAAATAAAGGTGTTCTCAACTTGCCTACCTGGTTAAATAAAGGTGTTCTCAACTAGCCTACCTGGTTAAATAAAGGTGTTCTCAACTTGCCTACCTGGTTAAATAAAGGTGAAAGGTTAAAGGTGAAATAAAATAATAATAAAATAAAAATATTAATGCCAACAGAAATGGAATCTTCAGACTCGATTGATCTTCATTCCATTTCTGTTGGCACAAATCTGACTCAGATACCTACTGTAGCTATGATTAGATCATATCATTTTCTCAATGTAGATACATATTGACTTAAACTGATTATTTCCCCTTGAAATGTGATTAACATCAAATGGATTAATAAAACAATAAAACATGTATTATAGCTGTCAGTCAGTGAAGGTAGGTACATGCCCGACCTGACTTGTGTCCTCAAAAAAACCTCTTTTCTGAGACTGGTTCTGGATGTTCAGAATCATCATCAGTTTCTTCATAGGTGCCAGTAATCGTAGGTAAGTACTGTACCTAGCTGGACACCTATTCAACAATTCTTTACATTACATTACAATCCTGTGGTATAAAAAATAACTTATAAATATGTATAGTGTTGCAAAATATGATGATGTGAAATTGATACTACTCGATTCGGATTGGTCGAGAGGGTGTCAATTATTTCACAGTAAACTCACATCAAAATAAATGATAATCAACTGCTATAAAGTAGTTCATAGTATTGTTGTTGTTTTTAGTATGACACCCAATCTCAATCTCAATCTTAATCTCAATCTCAATCTTAATCTCAATCTCCAATCTCAATCTCAATCTTAATCTCAATCTCAATCTCAATCTCAATCTTAATCTCAATCTCAATCTCAATCTTAATCTCAATCTCAATCTCAATCTCAATCTCAATCTTAATCTCAATCTCAATCTCAATCTCAATCTCAATCTTAATCTCAATCTCAATCTCAATCTCAATCTCAATCTCCAATCTCCAATCTCAATCTCAATCTTAATCTCAATCTCAATCTCAATCTCAATCTCCAATCTCAATCTTAATCTCAATCTCCAATCTCAATCTCAATCTCAATCTTAATCTCAATCTCAATCTTAATCTCAATCTCAATCTTAATCTCAATCTTAATCTCAATCTCAATCTCAGCACTGAATTTCACCAGTGACTGGGCTGAGGCCGAACCACCACCAACGCTACCTACAAGTCCTTCAGCAGTGAGGAGGTGAGCGCTGAGGTGGGCCTGCATGTTGGACTGTACGGCATCAATATTACTTTAAGAGGTGAGCCAATAGGCTAGGGGAAGCTAAACTGACCCTAAATGTACATTCAAATAAATATGACCAATTTATAGGCCTCGCATCGCCGTCGCGGACTACGTATAGCTCCATATAGCTCCGCATTAACATGATTGGTTGGTAGGTGGGCTGGGGCGGTACTTCCTGTATAAATACACTCACTTCTTTGACTACTTCCTTCACAACAGCTCTGCTCTGCTCAGCAAGTATGAATGCCTCCGTAAATGCTTTGTGCCGCCAATTGCGAGACACCGGAATGACCCATAAATCTCTACTAATACAGAGTACTTATACAGTGCATTCAGGAAGTATTCAGGAAGGTATTCAGGACCCCTTGACTTTTTCCACATTTTGTTACGTTACAGCCTTGCTCAAACAAATGGATGTAAATATTTTTTCTTCTTATTAATTTACACACACAATACTCCCATAATGACAAAGACAAAACTTCTTTTTTATTTATATTTTTTATTTTTTTTTTTTTTTTTAGCAAATATATAAAGAAAAATAATCAGAAATATCACATTTACATAAGTTATTCAGACCTCTTTACTCAGTACTTTGTTGAAGCACCTTTGGCAGCGATTAGAGCCTCCCGAGTCTTCTTGAGATGGTGCCGTCACTTGAAAACTAGTGAACCAAAGGAGACGTAATATACGCTTTCAGTGTTGAATGGAGCCAAAACCACTCCCTTTTCCGGATAAATACTCAGCGAGAAACCGGTAAATTATAATAAAATATTATAACAGCATTATTTATAAGGAACATGAGCGTGCAAAATGGAAGCGGTAAAAATGATATATGTGTGAAATGTCTAAATCTGGATTCTATATCGGCCTTCTCTCTGGTCACTGCATGATCAACGCTCAGGTGGTAACCGACATCTCAGTATGTGGACCTATCATCTCATCATAGTGACTTTTATTATTTACTGTGACAGGTGGACCCACATTTCCTGCAGCATAGGCTATGCTACAGTAATATATAAATAGCTAATGCGCTGTCTAATTGACACATCTCCATCTGGATTTCATGGGGTCACCTTGTTTTTTAAATATATTTTTTATATTATTTTGTTATAAATTCCAGCTGCAAAGTTTTAAAACACTCCATATATCGTTGCCTTTAAATCAGTACGCTGCTCGTGAGTGGTCTTTCTCTCTCTCTCCATCAATTCCATTCAAATTGTATCCAAAATAGATCATCCTGTTCTAGATTGATATACATAGTCCTCTATATAGATGTCCTAGCCTATTTCTTTCAGGTAATAAATTCAATGCAGGTTTAGTCTTATATTTGGCTAATGAACGATGGCCTATGTTTAATAAGCTTCGAACTGATAGCCTCTGTCTCTGCGTAATACCCAAGCACCTGTGCTCCGCTGGCCTCTCCTTAGATAACGCTCCTCAGCTCTTGGAGTCCCATGGCAGAAAGGATAGACTAGATAGAATAGCTTGCTTTTTAATTTTTTTTTTTACCAGTGACGAGGCAGGTTGAGATAGATACAGGTTGCCACCTCCCACCAGGTTACCAGTGACAGACAGGTTGCCTCCCACCAGGTTACCAGTGACAGACAGGTTGAGATAGGACAGGTTGCCTCCCACCAGGTTACCCAGTGACCAGACAGGTTGAGATAGACAGGCTGCCTCCACCAGGTTACCAGTGACAGACAGGTTGCCTCCACCAGGTTACCAGTGACAGACAGGTTGCCTCCCGCCTGGTTACCAGTGACAGACAGGTTGCCTCCCGCCTCAGGTTACCAGTGACAGACAGGTTGCCTCCCACCAGGTTACCAGTGACAGACAGGTTGCCTCCCACCTGGTTACCAGTGACAGACAGGTCTGCCTCCACCAGGTTACCAGTGACAGACAGGTTGCCTCCCACCTGGTTACCAGTGACAGACAGGTTGCCTCCCACCAGGTTACCAGTGACAGACAGGTTGCCTCCCACCTGGTTACCAGTGACAGACAGGTTGCCTCCCACCAGGTTACCAGTGACAGACAGGTTGCCTCCCACCTGGTTACCAGTGACAGACAGGTTGCCTCCACCTGGTTACCAGTGACAGACAGGTTGCCTCCACCTGGTTACCAGTGACAGACAGGTTGCCTCCCACCTGGTTACCAGTGACAGACAGGTTGCCTCCCACCTGGTTACCAGTGACAGACAGGTTGCCTCCCACCTGGTTACCATGACAGACAGGTTGCCTCCCACCTGGTTACCAGTGCTGTAGCTCTCGGTCTGGGATTGTGACACATAACTTGTCATGTGTGTTATAAGTGCATGGATTATAAGCGGCCCATTGTCCTCTATGGTCTCTATCCTTCCAGGGAATCCTGTGAATCAACTGAACGAGACCATCAACTACAACGAGATGTTTGAGTGGAGAGACACCATCGATGAGGAGTATGAGGACGCCCTAGAGAGAGGTCTACCCTAACCCCATCCTCTATATCGCTGAGAAATTTACCCTCAACAACCCCTGTGGAGTCATCTACCAGTATAGATACTCTGGGCGCTACGCCTCGGCCACTCTCTGGTAAGCTGACTAGATCTAAACACCTGTAGTGGATATTTCACCACCAGATCTGAAGGTTCATGTTAAGCATCAAGTCAAATTAAATCAATGTGATTTGTCGCATGCACCGAATACAACAGGTGTACATACCTGTAGTGGATATTTCACAGTGAAATGTTCATTTACAAGCCCTTATTAACTCTATTTTCTTAAAACTTGCATTGTTGGTTAAGGAAATATTTACTAAATCAACTAAAGTAAAAATACAAAAAAGAATAACTCAATAAAATAACAATAACGAGACTATATACAGGGGTTACAGTACAAGAGTCAATGTGGAGGCTATATACAGGGTATTACGGTACAGAGTCAATGTGGAGGCTATATACAGTGGGTATTGCGGTACAGAGTCAATGTGGAGGCTATATACAGGGTATTACGGTACAGAGTCAATGTGGAGGCTATATGCAGGGTATTACGGTACAGAGTCAATGTGGAGGCTATATACAGGGTATTACGGTACAGAGTCAATGTGGAGGCTATATACAGGGTATTACGGTGCAGAGTCAATGTGGAGGCTATATACAGGGTGTTCGGTACAGAGTCAATGTGGAGGCTATATACAGGGTGTTACGGTGACAGAGTCAATGTGGAGGCTATATACAGGGTGTTACGGTACAGAGTCAATGTGGAGGCTATATACAGGGTATTACGGTACAGAGTCAATGTGGAGGCTATATACAGGGTATTACGGTACAGAGTCAATGTGGAGGCTATATGCAGGGTGTTC
>NW_027034986.1:0-9331 GCF_034236695.1 Oncorhynchus nerka | reverse complement strand
TAGCAAACGAAGATCGGATGTCGCCGGACCTTCTTTTCAAAATGGTTGACGAAGTCATCTGCAGAGAGGGAGGAGGGGGAGGAGGATTCAGGAGGGAGGAGAAGGTGGCAAAGAGCTTCCTTAGGGTTAGAGGCAGATGCTTGGAATTTAGAGTGATAGAAAATGGCTTTAGCAGCAGCGACAGAAGAGGAAAATGTAGAGAGGAGGGAGTGAAAGGATGCCAGGTCCGCAGGGAGGCGAGTTCTCCTCCATTTCCGCTCGGCTGCCCGGAGCCCTGTTCTGTGAGCTCACAATGAGTCGTCGAGCCACGGAGCGGGAGGGGAGGACCGAGCCGGCCTGGAGGATAGGGGACATAGAGAGTCAAAGGATGCAGAAAGGGAGGAGAGGAGGGTTGAGGAGGCAGAATCAGGAGATAGGTTGGAGAAGGTTTGAGCAGAGGGAAGAGATGATAGGATGGAAGAGGAGAGAGTAGCGGGGAGAGAGAGCGAAGGTTGGGACGGCGCGATACCATCCGAGTAGGGGCAGTGGGGAAGTGTTGGATGAGAGCGAGAGGGAAAAGGATACAAGGTAGTGGTCGGAGACTTGGAGGAGTTGCAATGAGGTTAGTGGAAGAACAGCATCTAGTAAAGATGAGGTCGAGCTTATTGCCTGCCTTGTGAGTAGGGGGAAGGTGAGAGGGAGAGGTCAAAAGAGGAGAGGAGTGGAAAGAAGGAGGCAGAGAGGAATGAGTCAAAGGTAGACGTGGGGAGGTTAAAGTCGCCCAGAACTGTGAGAGGTGAGCCGTCCTCAGGAAAGGAGCTTATGAAGGCATCAAGCTCATTGATGAACTCTCCGAGGGAACCTGGAGGGCGATAAATGATAAGGATGTTAAGCTTGAAAGGGCTGGTAACTGTGACAGCATGGAATTCAAAGGAGGCGATAGACAGATGGGTAAGGGAGAAAGAGAGAATGACCACTTGGGAGAGATGAGGATCCCGGTGCCACCACCCCGCTGACCAGAAGCTCTCGGGTGTGCGAGAACACGTGGGCGGACGAAGAGAGAGCAGTAGGAGTAGCAGTGTTATCTGTGGTGATCCATGTTTCCGTCAGTGCCAAGAAGTCGAGGACTGGAGGGAGGCATAGGCTGAGATGAACTCTGCCTTGTTGGCCGCAGATCGGCAGTTCCAGAGGCTACCGGAGACCTGGAACTCCACGTGGGTCGTGCGCGCTGGGACCACCAGATTAGGTGGCCGCGGCCACGCGTGTGGAGCGTTTGTATGGTCTGTGCAGAGAGGAGAGAACAGGGATAGACAGACACATAGTTGACAGGCTACAGAAGAGGCTACGCTAATGCAAAGGAGATTGAATGACAAGTGGACTACACGTCTCGAATGTTCAGAAAGTTGAGCTTACGTAGCAAGAATCTTATTGACTAAAATGATTAAAAATGATACAGTACTGCTGAAGTAGGCTAGCTGGCAGTGGCTGCGTTGTTGACTTTGTAGGCTAGCTGGCAGTGGCTGCGTTGTTGATTCGGGGCTAGCTGGCTAGCTAGCAGTGTTGATTACGTTACGTTGCGTTAAAAGAACGACAATAGCTGGCTAGGTAACCTAGAAAATCGCTCTAGACTACACAATTATCTTTGATACAGAGACGGCTATGTAGCTAGCTATGTAGCTAGCTACGATCAAACAAATCAAACCGTTGTACTGTAATGAAATGAAATGAAAATGTGATACTACCTGTGGAGCGAGGCGGAATGCGACCGGGTTGTTAAGTTCTATTCGGTAGACGTTGGCTAGCTGTTGGCTAGCTAGCAGTGTCTCCTACGTTAAGGACGACAAATAGCTGGCTAGCTAACCTCGGTAAATTAAGATAATCACTCTAAAACTACACACTCTAAACTACACAATTATCTTGGATACGAAGACAGCAAAGACAACTATGTAGCTAGCTAACACTACACTAATCAAGTCGTTCAGTTGAGGGTAATAGTTTCTACAGTGCTGCTATACAGTAGACGGTGGACGTTAGCTAGCTGGCTAGCTGCTGGGCAGATAGCAGTGTAGACTACGTTAGGACGACGAAATACGATAATTACGCAATTATCTTTGATACAAAGACGGCTATGTAGCTAGCTAAGAATAAATTGCTAAGATTAGACAAATCAAACCGTTGTACTATAATGAAATGTAATGAAATGTAATGAAAAGTTATACTACCTGCAGACCGAAGTGCGGATGCGAAGTCTCACCATCTCTCGCCCTAACTCTCACACCCTAAGACTGTCTCTCTGAAAGTCTCCTCTCTAACTCTCTGTCCAGCTCCCTAACTCAAGATAATGTAGTGAGAAGACAAGAACAGAACTGAGGACCGCGCCTTAATAACTTTATCCGTGTGAGTCAGCGGCAGCAGCAGGAGCCTCCTCTTGTTAGAAGATGTACAGAACAAAGAGAGCATCGACAAGTTGGTTGAACATTTTCTGTGCTACCCCAAACAGTACCTATCCTGTATTGGCTAATTGAGCATTGTATTAGCCCATTACAGACTGATAGCTACCCCCCCCCCCCCCCCCCAACCACACATTGCCCCAGGAAAGATGTTCTGCACTCAATGGAAACAGAAACACCTCTTCCAGTCCCCACTTTTTTTTTCATTGTTCAATAAAGTGTATGTCCCAAAAAATGTCACACAAGGAGGTGTTGGGACACAAGGAGTGGCAGAGAAAATGTGGTTTGTTTAGAGTAGGGATGGGCAACACCAGCCCCCTATTAAAATAAACAGAGTAGAGTTTATTCCCTCAGAAGTTGGTACATTGTACTTAAAACAATTACATGACAAGTTTTAATAAAGTTTAATCAGTTCAATTCTTTATTATAATAACGTACAATTCCCTGAGGCCAAATAGTTTTACAGGAGGAGAGAACCCACTGTGAATAACTAGTTTTACAGGAGAGGTTGGGACTGACTGTGATTAATTAGTTTTACAGGAAAGAGTGCCTCTTCAGAGCAAGGCATCTATATCCTGTGAGATGTAAAGTTAAAAACAAATATCTGAAGATAAACACACTTTCAATATTCTACCTCAGCAGTTACATGCTTCATGATCAACAAATATTTATTCATTTCTTCATGCAACAAACCTAGATAGTTGTTTTAGGTCTGTTTAGTGTAAACAGTTTATGTAAATACGTTGCTTTTTATTTTCTTAAAATGGCACTCGTCTGCTTTTCACCTCATGTAATACCTGATTTACTTAGAGGCACATCTCAATAGCTGGTCCAGGTAAGTCATGACACAGCAAAAGTGGGGGCTTTCCTTTGTTTTCTAGGTTTCCTTTATTGTTCCTCAAGCAAGATGACATCACAGACTCCCATCAGACCAACACCTTGAATGATTAAAACGTGTCCAAAAAACACTACTTTGTTAAACATGTATTTTGTAACCTGTGTACTTTACTGTATTTATAGTTGGGATATCGCTCAAAGGTAAAAGTTGAGACATCGCTGGAGGACGTCTTGCATTTGGAGGACGTTACATCTACCATTGTAATGCATATAAAGACAATATAAAAAAACAAGAAGATTGCTTTATGTTGATGTTGTCACGTTCTGACCATAGTGCTTTTGTGTTTTCTTTGTTTTAGTGTTGGTCAGGACTTGAGCTGAGTGGGCATTCTATGTTGTGTGTCCAGTTTTCCCGTTTCTATGTTTGGCCTGATATGGTTCTCAATCAGAGGCAGGTGTTAGTCATTGTCTCTGATTGGGAACCATATTTAGGTAGCCTGTTTTGTGTTGGGTTTTGTGGGTGGTTGTCTTCTGTCTTCGTGTGTCTGCACCAGATAGGACTGTTTCGGTTTTTTCACATTTTGTTGTTTTGTATTTTGTAGTGTTCACGTTTATCGTCTTTATTAAACATGATGAACACTAACAACGCTGCGTTTTGGTCCTCTCCTTCGTCCACAGAAGAAAGCTGTTACAGATGTTTAATTTAACGAAATCATACTTGAATAAAAGTAAAGTTACATTAATGGAAAATTATTCGAGTAGAAGTGAAGGTCACCCAGTAAAATACTACTTGAGTAAAAGTACAATATTTTCTTTAGGAATATAGTAAAGTTAAAAGTTAAATTTGTCAAAAATATGAATAGTAAAGTACAGACTAAAAATCGACTTAAGTAAAAATACTTTAAAATACTACTTAAGTACTTTACAGCACTGATAATATATACAGTGATATTTTTTATTTTTTTATTTTACCTTTATATACAGCAATGTATGTACAGTAATGTAAAAGAATGAACAGTACCTGTGAAATAAATACAAATCAAACAAGAGTCCAAACCACTTCCATCAATGGAAATATATATTCAGCTCCAATTTATTTCAGTGTGTGTGTGTGTGTGTGTCTGTAGAGTCACTCCCCCTTATCCACCATCCATCTCTACTTTTCAGTCTCATAAAAGGCAGTCTGTTGGCGTTCCCACCAATGCCCTGTGCCAGGTAAAGGGAAAACACTTTGGCTAGGCAGTAGATATTTTCCTGCCACTCAAGGAAAGCCGGTGTGTGTGTGTGTGACGGCTGTTGGGGCCTTGATTCAGCAACTGGTGGCAGAACCTGTTGCTCTAAGGATTTTCTCTTTCCTCAGTTCGCTCCTTCCTCACTACCTCCCTCTGCTTCGAGGCCTTCAGCTTCCATTGAAAGAAGGCAGCGGCAGCAAAATCCTAAAAAAGGCATCCTTGAATTGGTGAGGCTTTCCGCTGTGTAAGTGCAGGTGGAAGGGAACGTGATTGGGACACTGACCATTTTACTCTCTGCAGTAACATAATGTCACAGCTGTGTGTCTCTAGGAGCTTCTCTGGGCTGGTGTTAAGAGCAAAGCAGATCTACCCACTTCAGGATCTCTTCCTCTCCGTGGTGCCTGGCCAGTAGGACATCACTGGCAGCTCTAATGGGCTCTGTCCATCAGCCGTGGTCAAAGATGAAGAGGCAACCTCATCTCTTGATTGATCCAACGGAAAAGCTGTCAAGGGCAGTGGTGGTGTGGCTGGCAGAGGTGTGCTTGGAAGATCGTATCAATTTTGCTTTAATGACAGTCTTTATCATACACTGACCTAAATCAAGTGTGCGATTATGTGTGATATCAGCAGGAACTCTCAGAGGAATCCTCTTTTGTTGGGGCAGGAGCTGGTGCCAAAGGGGATCGGAGCAGGACAGCCTGTAGAGAAGGCCACTGTTCGAGCTGGGCCTGCTCTGCTGGGGCCCTAGCAGAGAGGAGAGCCAGAAGGTCATGCATGTCTTTCCTCTCCTGAAATAGAGGCCCGATTTATCTTAAATGAGGATAATTATAAAGCTAAACTATGTGATTAAGTGAGTGCGTGAGTGTGTGAGTGAGCGGGTGTGGGATTGAGAGGCGGAGGGTGTGCTGTGTGATCATGTCGCTGTGCTGTTTTCTTTTTTGTTGCATTCAGTCACTGTACCCGCCCTGGCAATCCCTGGTATGTGTGTGTGTGCGTGTGTTCATATGACACAGAAGTTTGTCAAGCTGACCGAGTCCTTGTAGTAGGACATTCAATGATTAGCTTTGGCATCAACTACCATCAACAGTGTACAGTAAAAAAGGATATCAAACATTCCGATCTGTATTGACATAGGCTTAATCATGTGAAGTTACAAAACCTCTTGGGCTTAGTCATCACTCAAGTTTAACAACGGATGTAGGTAACAGTGTGTACGCACCTCTCGACCGTTGTGATACGCATTCATTGGCATGGTTCCACCTGAGTGCAGACGAAGCCTGGTCATGCTCCAATTCACGTCAGTTCCTCTAAATCAAAATATGAACTTGAAAGATATCCACACAACTTAAGTGGCCGCATTTATGAATGAAATTACATTTGAACGAGATATTTACCACCATTGTCTACACGGCGCCCACAATGATGGCAGCTTTTTCTTTACGGTGTGTTTAAAAAAACAACAGCACATCGTTACACCATGAGCAATGAAAGATATGGAAATCATTCTCAATATAAGTAACATGTATAATTGAATGAGACCAGGTGTGTCTCATCTGATTGAGAGTTGCTGATACTATCCTTGTGTATTTTATGTAGAACATCTGGCACTGAACCACACACTTCTATCTAGTGAGAGTGCACAGAACATTTTATCTTTAATTACAAAAACAAAGAAAGTATCGACAAGTTAAGGTTGGTTGAAAATTCTCTATGCTACCCCAAACAGTACCTATCCTGTAATGGCTAATTAAGCATTGTATTAGCCCATTACAGTCTGATAGCTACCCCCCCCCCCCCAACCACACACAGCCCCAGGAAAGATGTTCTGCACTCAATGGAAACAGAAACACCTCTTCCAGTCCCCACTTTTTTTTTCATTGTTCAATAAAAGGTGTGTCCAAAAAAATGTCACACAAGGAGGTGTTGGGACACAAGGAGTGGCAGAGAAAATGTGGTTTGTTTAGAGTAGGGATGGGCAACACCAGCCCTCGGGTGCCGATGCTGGGTATTAGTGCATAGCCATAGCACGAGTTTGGTTGCCTTACTTGACCTTTTCTGCCTTGTTTTGAGATATGGTTCGATCCCACCCAGGGACACATGGTTATTTACAATAGTTGTTACACTGTCCTCAAAACATGAATCATATGATAATAGTTACGTAATACAATTACATTACATTACAAGTTCTAATAAAGTTGAATCAGTTCATGAAATGTTTTTGTCTTCAATTATTTATTATAGTAACGTACTATTCCCTGAGGCCAAATAGTTTTACAGGAGGAGGGAACCCACTGTGAATAACTAGTTTTACAGGAGAGGTTGGGATTGACTGTGATTAACTAGTTTTACAGGAGAGAGTTCCTCTTCAGAGCAAGGCATATATATCCTGTGAGATGTAAAGTTGAAAACAAATATCTGAAGATAAACACACTTGTAATATTCTACCTCAGCAGTTACATGCTTCATGATCAACCAATATTTATTAATTTCTTCATGCAACAAACCTAGATAGTTGTTTTAGGTCTATTTAGTGTAAACAGTTTGATATGTGAATGTAAATACATTGCTTTTTATTTTCTTAAAATGGCACTCGTCTGCTTTTCACCTCATGTAATACCTGATTTACTTAGAGGCACATCTCAATAGCTGGTCCAGGTAAGTCATGACACAGCAAAAGTGGGGGCTTTCCTTTGTTTTCTAGGTTTCCTTTATTGTTCCTCAAGCAAGATGACATCACAGACTCCCATCAGACCAACACCTTGAATGACTAAAACGTGTCCAAAAAACACTACTTTGTTAAACATGTATTTTGTAACCTGTGTACTTTACTGTATTTATAGTTGGGATATCGCTCAAAGGTCAAAGTTGAGACATCGCTGGAGGACGTCTTGCATTTGGAGGACGTTACATCTACCATTGTAATGCATATAAAGATTTTTTTTTTTAAATGAGAAGATTGCTTTACGTTGAGGTTTAATTTCTGTTTCATGTCCGTTGTTCATTAAATGTTCACTCCCTGGACCCGCTTCTCGTCTCCAGCATCGATCCTTACAACAAATGTAAAACCATATCAACATATGAACTTTTCCACAGTGAAGTTTATGAAACACTGGCCTTATAGCTTGCAGGGCTGGAAAAACAAAAACAAAGCCCCAGGGCCTATGATTTGTTAATCTGGCCCTGCATGCGCAAATTACAGCACACTAAGCATTTACTATTTGGGTCGACCTTGGAGAGGACCCAGATGACATACCTCCCACTTGGCAAAATCTGATTGAATCAATGTTGTTTCCACATCATTTCAACCCCAAAAAAGGATGTAATGAATTCTAGTTTTGTGATTCCAACAAACATAACTCACAAGTGTTACATTAGCAAATTGAGTTACACCCCAGAGACCATTGTGACGTCTAGAAAATGTTGCCATTCATAAAATTGTTCTAGAGTAGTTAAAAAAGTCTGGTGTACTTGGACCGTTTGATGGTTGAAATGTGGCTTCTCAAGCTGAAGGTGTGCACTGAGTTTGAGCACGATGCAGGAACCCTGCAGTCAGAGCTAAGCTCTAAAGCAAAGGTGCCCACTGGGCACAGACGTCCATTCAACGTCTATTCCACATCTATTCCATATTCCAACGTAATTTAATTGCGATGATGTGGAAACAACGTTGATTCAACCTTGTGTGCTAGTGGATGGGCACTCCAATTTTGCCCCAGACCTCGCTAACACATCTACCATAACTCAATATATTGAAGGCCACTAATCATGGTCTTCAGTTTGGAATGCAGTTCGTTTTATCAGGTGTGTTTGCTATTAGGGATTGGGGAAAAAGTGTGACATCAATCAGGCCCAGAGGGCTGGAGTTGCCTATCTTTACTATAAACAAAACAAACTTTCTCTACCACTCCTTTTGTCTCTGTCATATTTCCCTACACACCCTTGTGTGATTTTGTTCTTGACACACCCTTTATTGAATAATATATATATTTTTTTAAAGATGCGTTTCTGCTTCCATCTTCCTGGGGCTGTGTGTGTAGTTGTGGGGAGGGTAGCTAGCCGATTGTAAGGGGCTAATGTGATGCTCCTTGATCTGTTACAGGATAGGTACTGTTTGGGGTAGCGCAGAGAATTTTAGACCAATCTTAACTTAGGGATACTATTTTCGTTCTCAATTCGGCCAAACATGTATCTTCTAAAATGTCAGTGTTCAGTTGCAGGTGTTTCGTTTTTGATTTTTTTTATTAATACATGTTTTGCTCCACGAAGTAATACAACGTGCAGCCATCTTGTCTATTTTAAATATTTTCTTACTGATCGAGACAGCCCAATGGGTACAGACGTCAGTTCAACATCTAGTTTTGATTTTCATTTGTTTGAGTTGCAACTAACGTGAATTCAACTAGAAATCAACAAAAAATGTTTCCGTGTCATTGGATTTAGGTTAAAAGTTGGGTGAATCCTCCCGGGTGGCGCAGTGGTTAAGGGTGATGTACTGCAGCGCCAGCTATGCCATCACAGATTCTGGGTTCGCGCCCAGGCTCTGTCATGACCGAGAGGTCTGTGGGGTGATGCACAATTGGCCTAGTGGAGGACCCATGACTTTCAACCTTCGTTTCTCCCGAGTCCGTACCGATGTTGTAGCGATGAGACAAGATAGTAGCTACTAAAAAACAATTGGATACCACAAAAAAGGGGTAATATTTAAAATAAAATAAAAGTTGGGTGAAAATAAGAGGAAATGCTCTTATGTTGATGACATTATGAAAAGCCAATGAGTTTTCCACCGGTTTGTGTCAAGAACTGCAACGCTGCTTGGTTTTTCTCTGGACCAGAGAT
>NW_027034985.1:0-9328 GCF_034236695.1 Oncorhynchus nerka | reverse complement strand
AACTACTGTCTTATACAGTGTAAGGATAAGGAATATGTACATAAGGATATATGAATGAGTGATGGTACAGAGCAGCATACAGTAGATGGTATCGAGTACAGTATATACATATGAGATGAGTATGTAGACAAAGTAAACAAAGTGGCATAGTTAAAGTGGCTAGTGACATAAGAATGCAGTCGATGATCTAGAGTACAGTATATACATATGCATATGAGATGAATAGTGTAGGGTAAGTAACATTATATAAGGTAGCATTGTTTAAAGTGGCTAGTGATATATTTACATCATTTCCCATCAATTCCCATTATTAAAGTGGCTGGAGTTGGGTCAGTGTCAATGACAGTGTGTTGGCAACAGCCACTCAGTGATGTTAGTGATTGCTGTTTAACAGTCTGATGGCCTTGAGATAGAAGCTGTTTCAGTCTCTCGGTCCCAGCTTTGATGCACCTGTACTGACCTCGCCTTCTGGATGATAGCGGGGTGAACAGGCAGTGGTTCGGTGGTTGATGTCCTTGATGATCTTTATGGCCTTCCTGTAACATCGGGTGGTGTAGGTGTCCTGGAGGGCAGGTAGTTTGCCCCCGGTGATGCGTTGTGCAGACCTCACTACCCTCTGGAGAGCCTTACGGTTGAGGGTGGAGCAGTTGCCGTACCAGGCGGTGATACAGCCCGCCAGGATGCTCTCGATTGTGCATCTGTAGAAGTTTGTGAAGTGCTGGTGACAAGCCGACCCCTTCAGCCTCCTGAGGTTGAAGGCGCTGCTGCGCCTTCTTCACCTACGCCTGTCAGTGTGAGTGGACCACCTCAGTTTGTCTGTGATGTGTATGCCGAGGAACTTAAAACTTGCTACCCTCTCCACTACTGATCCATCGATGTGGATAGGGGGTGTTCCCTCTGCTGTTTCCTGAAGTCCACAATCATCTCCTTAGTTTTGTTGACGTTGAGTGTGAGGTTATTTTCCCTGACACACACACTCCGGGGCCCTCACCTCCTCCCTGGGTGGGCCGTCTCGTCCGTTGTTGGTAATCAAGCCTACCACTGTTGTGTCGTCCAAAACTTGATGATTGAGTTGGAGCGTGCATGGGGGCCGATCGTGGGTGGTGGGGAGTACAGGAGAGGGCTCAGAACACCCTTGTGGGGCCCCGTGTTGAGGATCAGCGGGGAGGAGATGTTGTTGCCTACCCACTCACCACCTGTGGGGCGGCCCGGTCAGGAGTCCAGTACCCAGTTGCACAGGGCGGGGTCGAGACCCAGGGTCTCGAGCTTGATGACGAGCTTGGAGGGTACTATGGTATTAAATGCCGAGCTGTAGTCGATGAACAGCATTCTCACATAGGTATTCCTCTTGTCCAGGTGGGTTAGGGCAGTGTGCAGTGTGGTTGAGATACCACCAGGATCTCTGTCTGCAGCCCCTGATACCACCGGGATGTCAGCCCCTGATACCACCAGGATCTCTGTCTGCAGCCCCTGATACCACCAGGATCTCAGCCCCTGATACCACCAGGATATCAGCCCCTGATACCACCAGGATCTCAGCCCCTGATACCACCAGGATATCAGCCCCTGATACCACCAGGATCTCAGCCTCTGATACCACCAGGATCTCAGCCCCTGATACCACCAGGATATCGGCCCCTGATACCACCAGGATCCCAGCCCCTGATACCACCAGGATATCAGCCCCTGATACCACCAGGATCTCAGCCCCTGATACCACCAGGATCTCAGCCCTGATACCAACCAGGATCTCAGCCCTGATACCACCAGGATCTCTGTCTGCAGCCCCTGATACCACCAGGATCTCTGTCTGTGGGTTCTAGGGTCTCTGTCTGTGGCAGGCCAGGTTATCTGTCTGTGGGGGGCTGGGGTCTCTGTCTGTGGAGGGATGATACCACCAGGATCTCTGGCATTGCCGGGCTGGGGTCTCTGTCTGTGGGGGCCTTACACATTACACACTTTATTTCTAAAGTTGCTCCCTAAATGAAACCCTATCCCTATATAGTGTGCTAATTTTTAAGGGGTCATTAAAAAACGTACACTATTTAGGGAATAGAGTATGCACCATTTCTGCATTCCTTGTCTAAACATATGGAGTAAAACAGTATTGCTTCACTCTTGTCTTTAGGGTAAGTGGGATGAATCCTGGAGCTTGGGTTGGGCAGGGCAGCAGATAGCCTAACGATGGGAACCTAGTGAGTGAAGTTCCATCGACCTGAAGTAGAGCGTAGTAGTTAACTGATTGTAGAAGACTTGGCAAAGACTCAACAGAGATCCAACCCCCTCTTTAAACTCAATGATGATATGTGTGATTGATGTGGCCCCTCCACTTGGCCCCCAAGAGGTCATCTGCTTCCCACTGTCTCGCATGTGAAGGAGTTTTACATCAATTGTCTCTAAACAAAGCATCTAGCCTTGTTTTGTTAATCTGACAAAAGCTGTTTGACTTCCAGCAGCATTTTAAAAATGTGAAAAGGTGTATTGCATTTGTTGCTTAATGTATAACAGGGCCTTTGAATATCTTGACACACCAGTACACAGAATATACAGTGCTAAGTAAGTCGATTCATTCAGTTAATGCTGCTTTCGCCTCCATAAAGTTTATATTTTTTCTGACAATTACTCACCTTCTCTGATTCCTATTCAGAGTTAGCTACCATCATATAATCTTGTTCAACATTGAAAACATCAAACCTCTAATCCTTTGTCAGTTCCCCAGGCTGCAGCTCTGGGCCACTTGGTTAGTTTTGTTCTGCTCCTCTGGTGCTTGAAGAGCCTCTGTAGTGTTGTGTTACAATACATGTCTTGTTTCTGTTAGGGGCCAGGAAACCGAGTCAGAGGCTGCTTTCCCAAAACCTTTTCCTGTGTGAATTGGCCACTTGTTTCCAGGTTTCTGGTTGCATCCCCAGCCGCCAAACCAACCGGTCCCAAATAGGGACATTTTATGCAGGTGACCTAACCTTCACCACCGTGTCCAAAATGGCACTCCCTATTCCCATATAGCACACAATAATAACTATGTAGTGTACTGTCAATGGAAACACTGTGCATTTTGGGACGCACCCTCATGTCTTGCTATTTACCTCAGAAAATAGTGGAATTATGACACTTAACACTGTCTGTCGCCTGCAGATGTCTAGGGTGGCTTGGCTGTGACTGGGAGCTATTGAGACCACAGCTCAATCGCTGGGCTGGCAGGCCCTTTCTCAGTAGTGGCAGACATTAAAACACATTCACATTTCATGAAAATGTAACAGAAAGCATGATTAATGAATCATGAATAATGATATTGTAATTCCCTTGCCGTTGCATTTGTGACTTTTTGTTTTGGTTACACTGATTGGAAATAATGTTTTGTTTCTACGGTGTATCGACAGCCCTCAAAAGATTATAACTGGAGCATAGTGTATAACAGAGTATATAACTTGGCACCAGATTTGTTTGTGCTGTTTCAAATTACAATGACCATAAGAGTTGGGTATGTAGCACAAACAGATCTGGGACCAGGATAAGCACGGTACAGTGTGGATGAAGAGTCATGCTGTCCTGTCCTGCTGTCTCTGTTTCAATACAAAACTCAAAGATAGACAGCAAACTCTGCTGAGTGGAGGTACTGTGTTTAGACTAGACAGTAAGTTGACAGTGAAAACACATGAAACTAATGACATGGTGCAGTGTTGTTCTGCTCCTGGTAAATCATTTATATCTGGTATGTACATTAAAGCTGCTTTGATATCAATTCTCCACACAGCAGTGAGGGCCATATGTGAAGCAAGGTCGCCATCTAGAGGTAAAACAGATGTGGTCTTGGAAAAGTTTAAATATGCCATAAAGAGAGAGAGAGAGAGAGAGAGAGAGAGAGAGAGAGAGAGAGAGAGAGAGAGAGAGAGAGAGAGAGACAGGACAAAATACAAACCCTCCAACCCAAAAATTCCAATTGGGTATACTTAAACTCTTTAACATCATCCTCAGCTCTGGTATCTTCTCCAATATTTGGAACCAAGGACTGATCACCCCAATTTGGAGACAAATTTGACCCCAATAACTATTGCGTCAACAGCAACTTTGGGAAAATCTTCTGCATTATCATTAACAGCAGACTCATACATTTACTCAGCGAAAACAATGTATTGAGCAAATGTCAAATTGGCTTTTTACCAAATTACCGTACGACAGACAACGTATTCACCCTGCAGACCCTAAATGACAAACAAACAAAACAAAGGCAGTCTTCTCATGCTTTGTTGATTTCAAAAAATATTTTAACTAAATTTGGCATGAGGGTCTGCTATACAAATGAATGGAAAGTGGTGTTGGGGGAAAAACATAAAACGTAATAAAATTCATGTACACAAACAACAAGCGTGTGGTTAAAATTGGCAAAGAAAAGACATTTCCTTCCACAGGGCCGGAAGGTGAGAAAAGGATGCAACTTAAGCCCCATCCTCTTCAACACATATATCAACCAATGGGCGAGGGCATTAGAACAGGCACCCAGCCTCACCTACAAGAATCTGAAGTCAAATGTCTACTGTGTGCTGATGATCTGGTGCTTCATCCACCCCAGTCATAGACTGTTCTCTACTGCCGCATGGCAAGCTGTACCAGAGTGCCAAGTCTAGGAAAAAAGGCTTCAAAAGTTTACCCTGAAGCCATAAGATTCCTGAACAGGTAACCAAATGGTTACCCGGACTATTTGCATTGTGTGCCCCCCCAATCCCTCTTTTACGCTGCTGCTACTCTCTGTTTATCTTATTTGCATAGTCACTTTAACTATTCATTACTGTACATATTACCTCAATTGGCCCGACCAACCAGTGCTCCCAAGACATTGGCTAACCGGGCTATCTGCATTGTGTCCCACCACCTGCCAACCCTCTTTTTACGCTCCTGCTACTCTCTGTTCATCATATATGCATAGTCACTTTAAAGATACCTACATGTACATACTACCTCAATAAGCCTGACTAACAGGTGTCTGTATATAGCCATGCTACTCTTTTTTCAAATGTCTTTTAACTGTTGTTTTATTTCTTTACTTACCTACACACACACATACACATACATTTTTTCACAACATTGGTTAGAGCCTGTAAGTAAGCATTTCACTGTAAGGTCTACAGCTTTTGTATTCGGCGCAAGTGACAAATACACTTTGATTTGATTTGATGTGATTTGAAAGGAGACCCTACAGCAGCACCTAGATCTTCTACACAGATTCTGTTAGACCTGGACCCTGACATTAAATCTCAGTAAGACAAAAATAATGGTGATCCAAAAAAGGCCCAGTTGCCAGAACCACGAATACAAATTCCATCTAGACACCATTGTACTAGAGCACACAAAAAGATACAGTCGGGAACAAGTATTTGATACACTGCCGATTTTGCAGGTTTTCCTACTTACAAAGCATGTAGAGGTCTGTAATTTTTATCATAGGTACACTTCAACTGTGAGAGACGAATCTAAAACAAAATCCAGAAAATCACATGATTTCACATTGTATGATTTTTAAGTAATTCACTTGCATTTTATTGCATGACATAAGTATTTGATAAATCAGAAAAGCAGAACTTAATATTTGGTACAGAAACCTTTGTTTGCAATTACAGAGATCATATATAAAATCGGCAGTGTATCAAATACTTGTTCTCTCCACTGTACATACCTCGGGATTAACATCAAAGCCACAGGTAACTTCCACAAAGCTGTGAAGTATCTGTGAGAAAAAGCAAAGGCCTTCTATGCCATCAAAAGGAACATCAAATTTGACATACCAATTAGGATCTGGCAAGAAATATTTGAATCAGTTAAAGAAACCATTGCACTTTATGGTTGTGAGCTCTGAGGTCCGTTAACCAACCAAGAATTCACAAAATGGGACAAACAACCAAAACTATCGTCCGTTTATAAAGTAAAACATCAAATAAGGCATGTGGGACAGAATTAGGATGATAAATTCTACAACCACCTAAAAGGAAGCGATTCCCAAACATTCCATAACAAAGCCTTCGCCTACAGAGAAATGAACATGGAGAAGAGCCCTAAGCAAGCTGGTCCTGGTGCTCTGTTCACAAACACCAACAGACCCCAAAGAGCCCCAGGAGAGCAACACAATTGAACCCAACCAATTCATGAGAAAACAACAACATAATTACTTGACACATTGGAAAGAATTTATAAAAAAGAAGAGCGCAAACTAGATGCTACAGTTGAAGTCGGAAGTTTACATACGCTCAGGTTGGAGACATTACAACTTGTTTTTTCAACCACTCACAAATGTTTCGTTAACTATAGTTTTGGCAAGTCCGTTAGGACATCTACTTTCTGCATGACACAAGTAATTTGTCCAACAATTGTTTACAGGCAAATTATTTCACTTATGTGATCATAATTCCAGTGGGTCAGAAGTTTACATACATTAAGTTGACTGTGCCTTTTAAACAGCTTGGAAAATTCCAGAAAATTATGGCATGGCTTTAGAAGCTTCTGATAGGCTAATTGACATAATTTGAGTCAATTGGAGGTGTACCTGTGGATGAATTTCAAGACCAACTTCAAACTCAGTGCCTTTTGCTTGACATCATGGGAAAAGCAAAATAAATCAGCCAAGACCTCAGAAAAGACGCATTCTGTCTCCTAGAGATTAACATGCTTTGGTGCAAAAAGTGCAAATCAATCCCCATAACAACAGCAAAGGACCTTGTGAATATGCTGGAGGAAACTGGCACAAAGTATCTATATCTGTAGCGCGGTGCGTAATTGGTGGCAGAGAAGTCAGGCGCAGGTAAGCAGAACTGGGTAATAACCGGAGATTTATTAAGCGAAAACCAACTGCATCCAGAACAAGATAAATAGGCACAAAATATAACCCATCGCGCTCACGGGAACGTGCAAAGCACTTCTGATAAACAATCCCACACAAAGACATGGGGGGAACAGAGGGTTAAATACAAAACAAGTAAAATGAGGGAATGAAACCAGGTGTGTAGAAAACAGGACAAAACAAATGGAAAATGAAAGTGGATCAACGATGGCTGTGTCACATCCTGACCATAGAGAGTCCTTATTTTCTATGGTGGAGTAGGTCAGGGCGTGACTGAGGGGTTAGCCTAGTTTATTATTTCTATGTGGGTGTTCTAGTTTTCATGTTTCTATGTTGGTGATTTGTATTATTCCCAATTAAGGGAGCTGGTGGTCGTTGTCTCTAATTGGGGATCATATTCTAGTAGTGTTTGTTCCCACCTGTGTTTGTGGATATTATATACAAGTAGTTGTATGTCGCTCAATTTATTAGGTTGTTATTATTAGTTTATTGTTTTTGCTAAGTTTCACTAATAATTATGTGGCACTCAACATTCGCTGCGCCTTGGTCCGTTTCTACAAACGATCTTGACAGCTAGAAGATCGGCGATGCCAACCACCGAGTGCCGCCCGAACAAGGAGAGGACCTGACTTCGGTGGAAGTCGTGACAAATTCCAAAGTAAAACGAGTCCTATATTGACATAAGCTGAAAGGCCACTCAGCAAGGAAGAAGTCATTGCTCCAAAACCGCCATAAAAAAACACACTACGGTTTGCAACTGCACATGGGGACAATAGATCTTACTTTTTGGAGAAATGCCCTCTGGTCTGATGAGACAAATAGAACTGTATGGCCATAATGACCATCGTTATGTTTGGAGGAAAAGGGGGAAGCTTGCAAGCCGAAAAACACCATTCCAACCGTGATGCACGGGGGTGACACCCTGCTTTTCAGAATGGGAGAGTGAGAGAGTTTAGACACCTACCAATTTGCTGTAAATCATTCTAGATAAGAGTGTCTGCTAAATGATTCAAATGTAAAAGTTATATAAATGATGATCACTGCAGACTGCTGCATGAATGGTTTCTCAAATGATTGCCTCGCCTGGTTCACCAACTACTTCTCTGATAGAGTTCAGTGTGTCAAATCGGAGGGTCTGCTGTCCAGACCTCTGGCAGTCTCTATGGGGGTGCCACAGGGTTCAATTCTTGGACCGACTCTCTTCTCTGTATACATCAATGAGGTCGCTCTTGCTGCTGGTGAGTCTCTGATACACCTCTACGCAGACGACACCATTCTGTATACTTCCGGCCCTTCTTTGGACACTGTGTTAACAACCCTCCAGGCAAGCTTCAATGCCATACAACTCTCCTTCCGTGGCCTCAATTGCTCTTAAATACAAGTAAAACTAAATGCATGCTCTTCAACCGATCGCTACCTGCACCTACCCGCCTGTCCAACATCACTACTCTGGACGGCTCTGACTTAGAATACGTGGACAACTACAAATACTTAGGTGTCTGGTTAGACTGTAAACTCTCCTTCCAGACCCATATCAAACATCTCCAATCCAAAGTTAAATCTAGAATTGGCTTCCTATTTCGCAACAAAGCATCCTTCACTCATGCTGCCAAACATACCCTTGTAAAATTGACCATTCTACCAATCCTCGACTTTGGCGATGTCATTTACAAAATAGCCTCCAATACCCTACTCAACAAATTGGATGCAGTCTATCACAGTGCAATCCGTTTTGTCACCAAAGCCCCATATACTACCCACCATTGCGACCTGTACGCTCTCGTTGGCTGGCCCTCGCTTCATACTCGTCGCCAAACCCACTGGCTCCATGTCATCTACAAGACCCTGCTAGGTAAAGTCCCCCCTTATCTCAGCTCGCTGGTCACCATAGCATCTCCCACCTGTAGCACACGCTCCAGCAGGTATATCTCTCTAGTCACCCCCAAAACCAATTCTTTCTTTGGCCGCCTCTCCTTCCAGTTCTCTGCTGCCAATGACTGGAACAAACTACAAAACTCTTAAATTGGAAACACTTATCTCCCTCACTAGCTTTAAGCACCAACTGTCAGAGCATCTTACAGATTACTGCACCTGTACATAGCCCACCTATAATTTAGCCCAAACAACTACCTCTTTCCCAACTGTATTTAATTTATTTATTTATTTTGCTCCTTTGCACCCCATTATTTTATTTCTACTTTGCACATTCTTCCATTGCAAAACTACCATTCCAGTGTTTTACTTGCTATATTGTATTTACTTTGCCACCATGGCCTTTTTTGCCTTTACCTCCCTTCTCACCTAATTTGCTCACATTGTATATAGACTTGTTTTTTTACTGTATTATTGACTGTATGTTTGTTTTACTCCATGTGTAACTCTGTGTCGTTGTATGTGTCGAACTGCTTTGCTTTATCTTGGCCAGGTCGCAATTGTAAATGAGAACTTGTTCTCAACTTGCTACCTGGTTAAATAAAGGTGAAATAAAAAAATAAATAAAAA
>NW_027034984.1:0-9327 GCF_034236695.1 Oncorhynchus nerka | reverse complement strand
CCAAATTCCAGTTTCAAATTTCTAACTTGTGGCTTCTACGAAACTTAAATCCACTTAATTGTAATACTACTGTAACCTTGGGCTCTAATCAACCTGTATTTCTACCCAAAACCTAAACCTAATCGTAACACTAATTCTAACCCTAGCTCCTAACCCTAACCTGTATTCCTAGCCCTAACCCTAAACCTAACCCTAGCTCCTAACCCTAGCTCCTAACCCCTAACCTGTATTCCTACCCTAACCCTAAACCTAACCCTAGCTCCTAACCCCAAACCTAACCCTAGCTCCTAACCCTAACCTGTATTCTTACCCAAACCCTAAACCTAAACCTAGCTCCTAACCCTAGCTCCTAACCCTAACCTGTATTCTTACCCAAACCCTAAACCTAACCCTAGCTCCTAACCCTAGCTCCTAACCCTAGCTCCTAACCCTAGCTCCTAACCCTAAACCTAACCCTAGCTCCTAACCCTAGCTCCTAACCCTAGCTCCTAACCCTAACCTGTATTCTTACCCAAACCCTAAACCTAACCCTAGCTCCTAACCCTAGCTCCTAACCCTAGCTCCTAACCCTAAACCTAACCCTAGCTCCTAACCCTAGCTCCTAACCCCAAACCTAACCCTAGCTCCTAACCCTAACCTGTATTCTTACCCAAACCCTAAACCTAAACCTAGCTCCTAACCCTAGCTCCTAACCCTAGCTTCTAACCCTAGCTCCTAACCCTAAACCTAACCCTAGCTCCTAACCCTAGCTCCTAACCCCAAACCTAACCCTAGCTCCTAACCCTAACCTGTATTCTTACCCAAACCCTAAACCTAATCCTAATCGTAACACTAATTCTAACCCTAGCTCCTAACCCTAACCTGTATTCTTACCCAAACCCTAAACCTAACCCTAGCTCCTAACCCTAGCTCCTAACCCTAACCTGTATTCTTACCCAAACCCTAAACCTAATCCTAATCGTAACACTAATTCTAACCCTAGCTCCTAACCCTAACCTGTATTCTTACCCAAACCCTAAACCTAATCCTAATCGTAACACTAATTCTAACCCTAGCTCCTAACCCACCCTAAACCTAACCCTAGCTCCTAACCCTAGCTCCTAACCCTAGCTCCTAACCCTAAACCTAACCCTAGCTCCTAACCCTAGCTCCTAACCCTAGCTCCTAACCCTAACCTGTATTCTTACCCAAACCCTAAACCTAACCCTAGCTCCTAACCCTAGCTCCTAACCCTAGCTCCTAACCCTAAACCTAACCCTAGCTCCTAACCCTAGCTCCTAACCCCAAACCTAACCCTAGCTCCTAACCCTAACCTGTATTCTTACCCAAACCCTAAACCTAAACCTAGCTCCTAACCCTAGCTCCTAACCCTAGCTTCTAACCCTAGCTCCTAACCCTAAACCTAACCCTAGCTCCTAACCCTAGCTCCTAACCCCAAACCTAACCCTAGCTCCTAACCCTAACCTGTATTCTTACCCAAACCCTAAACCTAATCCTAATCGTAACACTAATTCTAACCCTAGCTCCTAACCCTAACCTGTATTCTTACCCAAACCCTAAACCTAACCCTAGCTCCTAACCCTAGCTCCTAACCCTAACCTGTATTCTTACCCAAACCCTAAACCTAACCCTAGTCCTAACCCTAGCTCTAACCTAAACCTAACCCTAGCTCTAACTCTAGCTCCTAACCCTAGTCCTAACCCTAGCTCCTAACTCTAACCTGTAGTTCTTACCCAAACCCTAAACCTAACCCTAGCTCCTAACCCTAGCTCCTAACCCTAGCTCCTAACCCTAAACCTAACCCTAGCTCCTAACCCCAAACCTAACCCTAGCTCCTAACCCTAACCTGTATTCTTACCCAAACCCTAAACCTAAACCTAGCTCCAAACCCTAGCTCCTAACCCTAGCTCCTAACCCTAGCTCCTAACCCTAAACCTAACCCTAGCTCCTAACCCTAGCTCCTAACCCCAAACCTAACCCTAGCTCCTAACCCTAACCTGTATTCTTACCCAAACCCTAAACCTAATCCTAGCTCCTAACACTAACTCCTAACCCTAGCTCCTAACCCTAACCTGTATCTAGCTCTAACCCAAACCCTAGCTCCTAACACCTAACCCTAGCTCCTAACCCTAACCTGTATTCTTACCCAAACCCTAAACCTAATCCTAATCGTAACACTAATTCTAACCCTAGCTCCTAACCCTAACCTGTATTCTTACCCAAACCCTAAACCTAATCCTAATCGTAACACTAATTCTAACCCTAGCTCCTAACCCACCCTAAACCTAACCCTAGCTCCTAACCCTAGCTCCTAACCCTAAACCTAACCCTAGCTCCTAACCCTAGCTCCTAACCCTAGCTCCTAACCCTAGCTCCTAACCCTAACCTGTATTCTTACCCAAACCCTAAACCTAACCCTAGCTCCTAACCCTAGCTCCTAACCCTAGCTCCTAACCCTAAACCTAACCCTAGCTCCTAACCCTAGCTCCTAACCCCAAACCTAACCCTAGCTCCTAACCCTAACCTGTATTCTTACCCAAACCCTAAACCTAAACCTAGCTCCTAACCCTAGCTCCTAACCCTAGCTCCTAACCCTAGCTCCTAACCCTAAACCTAACCCTAGCTCCTAACCCTAGCTCCTAACCCCAAACCTAACCCTAGCTCCTAACCCTAACCTGTATTCTTACCCAAACCCTAAACCTAATCCTAATCGTAACACTAATTCTAACGCTAGCTCCTAACCCTAACCTGTATTCTTACCCAAACCCTAAACCTAACCCTAGCTCCTAACCCTAGCTCCTAACCCTAACCTGTATTCTTACCCAAACCCTAAACCTAATCCCACCGTAACACTACTCCTAACCCTAGCTCCTAACCCTAACTGTTTTCTTACCCAAACCTAAACCTAATCCTAATCGTAACAATTCTAACCCTAGCTCCTAACTCCAATCTCTAAACCTAACCCTCAGCTCCCAACCCCAGCTCCTAACCCTAAACCTAAACCCCTAGTTTTAATTCTTAGTTTTAATTAGTTTCAATTCCTAGTTTTAAATTCTAGTTTTGACTCTTAATTCTGTGGTTTTATTCAAATCTTAAATTCTAATTTTTGTGTTTCCAATTCTTGTTTTAATTTGTTTGAATTTTAGTTAATTTTAAATTTTAATTTTACCTAACCCTAGCTCCTAACCCCAAACCTAACCCCTAGCTCCTAACCCTAACCTGTATTCTTACTCAAACCCTAAACCTAAACCTAGCTCCAAGCCCTAGCTCCTAACCCCTAGCTCCTAACCCTAGCTCTAACCCCTCCTAACCCTAAACCTAACCCTAGCTCCTAACCCTAGCTCCTAACCCCAAACCTAACCCCTAGCTCCTAACCTAACCTGTATTCTTACCCAAAACCCTAAACCTAATCCTAATCGTAACACTAATTCTAACGCTAGCCCTAACCCTAACCTGTATTCTACCCAAACCCTAAACCTAACCCTAGCTCCTAACCCTAGCTCCTAACCCTAACCTGTATTCTTGCCCAAACCCTAAACCTAATCCTAATCGTAACACTAATTCTAACCCTAGCTCCTAACCCTAACCTGTATTCTACCCAAACCCTAAACCTAATCCTAATCGTAACACTAATTCTAACCCTGGCTCCTAACCCACCCTAAACCTAACCTAGCTCCTAACCCTTGCTCCTAACCCCAGCTCCCAACCCTAAACCTAACCCCTAGCCCCAACCCCAGCTCCTAACCCTGGCTCCTGGCCCTAGCTCCTAACCCTAACCTGTATTCTTACCCAAACCCTAAACCTAACCCTAGCTCCCTGGCCTAGCTCCTAACCTAGCTCCTAACCTAAACCTAACCCTAGCTCCTAACCCTGGCTCCTAACCCTAGCTCTATTTAACCTGTATTCTTACCCAAACCCTAAACCTAACTCCTAGCTCCTAACCCTAGCTCCTAACCCTAACCTGTATTCTTACCCAAACCCTAAACCTAATCCTAATCGTAACACTAATTCTAACCCTAGCTCCTAACCCTAACCTGTATTCTTACCTAAACCCTAAACCTAACCCTAGCTCCTAACCCTAACCTGTATTCTTACCCAAACCCTAAACCTAATCCTAATCGTAACACTAATTCTAACCTTAACCCTAGCTCCTAACCCTAGCTCCTAACCCTAGCTCCTAACCCTAACCTGTATTCTTACCCAAACCCTAAACCTAATCCTAATCGTAACACTAATTCTAACCTTAACCCTAAACCTAACCCTAGCTCCTAACCCTAGCTCCTAACCCTAGCTCCTAACCCTAACCTGTATTCTTACCCAAACCCTAAACCTAATCCTAATCGTAACACTAATTCTAACCTTAACCCTAAACCCCTAGAAATGGCATTTGACCTTGAAGGGACTAACACAATGTCCCCACTTTTTGTTTGTTTACTATTCTCGTGGAGAATTCTGGTCCCCACAAGAATAGTTAAACATATCCACACACACACACCGTGCACCCCACACCGTACACAATATTGCACACACACACACACCGTATATACACACCGCATCACACGCACACACCGTGCAATAAACACGCACACGGTGCGCACACCGTGCACACACACACACCGTGCACACACACCGTACACACACACACACCGTACACAAACACACACACCGTGCACACACACCGTGCACACACACACACACACACCGTGCACACACACCGTACACACACACACACACACACACACACCGTGCACACACACCGTGCACACACACACCGTACACAAACACACACACCGTACATACACACCGTGCACACACACCGTGCACACACACACACCGTGCACACACACCGTACACACACACACACCGTGCACACACACCGTACACACACACACACACACCGTACACACACACCATACACACACACCATACACACACACCGTACACACACACCGTACACACACCACACTGTGCACACACACCGTGCACACACACAGTACACACACACACCGTACACACACACCGTACACACACACCGTACACACACCCCGTACACACACCCCGTACACACACCCCGTACACACACACCGTACACACACACCTGCATACACCTTACACACACACTGCATACACCATACACACACACCGTACACACACCTCGCATACACACACCATACACACACACTATGCACACACACCATACACACACCCATACACACACACCATACACACACACTGTACACACACACCATACACACACACCGTGACACACACACCATACACACAACACGCATACACTATACACACACTGTACACACACACCGTGCACACACACACTGCATACACACACCGTGCACACACACACCGTGACACACACACACACCATACACACACACCGTACACACACACCATACACACACACCGTACACACACACACACACACACCGTACACACACATACACACCATACACACACACCATACACACACACACCGTACACACACCCCGTACACACACACACCTTACACACACACCGTACACACCATACACACACACCAGACACATACCCCGTACACACACACCATACACACACACCATACACACACACCGTACACACACACACCATACACACACACCATACACACACACCGTACACACCATACACACACACCATACACACACACCGTGCACACACACACCGTACACACACACCGTACACACACACCGTACACACACACACCGTACACACACACACACCATACACACACACCGTACACACACACCATACACACACACCGTACACACACACACACCGTACACACACATACACACCATACACACACACCATACACACACACCATACACACTACTATCTCCTCTGAGTTGAGCTGTTAGCAGAAGCAGAGAAAAGGGGAATGAAAGAAGTGAAGGAAGAGGCTTTTCCTGATATTCTTTCCTCTCTTGGGTCTGAGAATGGACAATGTTTTCAACAGAGGTCGCGCTCTTGTCATGACGTCTGAGGACGACCAGAGGCCGTTTTACAGGGAGGGGGGGGGGGGCAGCCAAATCAGCTTTTACATTTTCAGCATGTCACAGATTACAGTCTCTACTCCTAATCAGACAGGGGGCAAATTACACTGCACTTTTTACACCCAGGGCCTCTGTCTGTCTGTCTGTCTGTCTGTCTGTCTGTCTGTCTGTCTGTCTGTCTGTCTGTCTGTCTGTCTGTCTGTCTGTCTGTCTGTCGGTCTGTCTGTCTGTCTGTCTATCTATCCGAAATGGACATTAGACCGGTGGAAATCTGTCCTTTGGTCTGATGAGTCCAAATTGGAGATTTTTGGTTCCAACTGCTGTGTCTTTGTGAGACACAGAGTAGGTGAGCGGATGATCTTCGCATGTATGGGGATGAGGTAGTTGGGTGGGCTATTTACAGATTGGCTGTGTACAGGTACAGTGATCGGTAAGCTGCTCTGACAGCTGATGCTTAAAGTTAGAGAGGGAGATTCAGAGATTTATGCAATTCGTTCCAGTCATTTGGCAGCAGACAACTGAAGGAAAAGTGCCAAAGTAAGAATTGGCTTTGGGGGTGACCAGTGAAATATACCTGCTGGAGCGCATGCTACGGGTGGATGCTGCTATGTTGACCAGTGAGCTGAGATAAGGCAGGGCTTTACCTAGCAAAGACTTATAGATGACCTGGAGCCAGTGGGTTTGGCGACAAATCTGCAGCGAGGGTCAGCCAATGAGAGCATACAGGTCGCAGTGGTGGGTAGTATATGGGGCTTTGGTGACAAAACGGATGGCACTGTGATAGACTGCATCCAGTTTGCTGAGTAGAGTGTTGGAGGCTATTTTGTAAATGACATCGCCGAAGTCAAGGATCGGTAGGGTAGTCAGTTTTATGAGGGTATGTTTAGCAGCATGAGTGAAGGAGGCATTGTTGTGAAATGGGAAGCCAATTCATGATTTAATTTTGGATTTGAGATCTTTAATGTGAGTCTAGTCGGAGAGTTTACAGTCTAACCAGACACTTAGGTATTTATAGTTGTTCACATACTCAAAGTCAGAACCGTCCAGAGTAGTGATGCTAGTCGGGCGGGAGGGTGCGGGCAGCAATCGGTTGAAGAGCATGCATTTAGTTTTACTAGTGTTTAAGAGCAGTTGGAGGCCACATGTTGTCTGTGTTGTATGGCATTGAAGCTTGTTTGGAGGTTTATTAACACAGTGTCCAAAGAAGGGCCAGATGTATACAGAAAGGTGTCGTCTGCATAGAGGTGGATCAGAGAATCACCAGCAGCAAGAGCGACATCATTGATATATACAGAGAAAAGAGTTGGCCCGAGAATTGAACCCTGTGGTACCCCCATAGAGACTGCCAGAGGCTGTAGTTGGTGAACCAGGCGAGGCAGTCATTTGAGAAACCAAGGCTGTTGAGTCTGCCGATAAGATTGCGATGATTGACAGAGTCGAAAGCCTTGGTCAGGTCGATGAAGATGTCTATTCGATAATACTGTCTATTATCGATGGCAGTTATGATATCGTTTAGGACCTTGAGCATGGCTGAGGTGCCCCCGTGACCAGCTCTGAAACCCTATTGCATAGTAGAGAAGGTACGGTGGGATTCGAAACCCGTCGGTGATCTGTTTGTAACTTGGCTTTGGAACATTTTAGAAAGGCAGGGAAGGATGGTGTAATGTGATGCTACTAACTAAAGTATATGTGCAGGTCTGCCTGTTCTTCTTCTTATTGGTGTAATGTGATGCTACTATCTAATTTATATGTGCAGGCCTTCCTGTTCTTCTTCTTATTGGTGGGCCTTCCTGTTCTTCTTCTTATTGGTGGGCCTTCCTGTTCTTCTTCTTATTGGTGGGCCTTCCTGTTCTTCTTCTTATTGGTGTAATGTGATGCTACTAAGTCATGTATATGTGCAGGCCTTCCTGTTCTTCTTCTTATTGGTGTAATGTGATGCTATTAACTCATGTATATGTGCAGGCCTTCCTGTTCTTCTTCTTATTGGTGGGCCTTCCTGTTCTTCTTCTTATTGGTGTAATGTGATGCTACTAACTCATGTATATGTGCAGGCCTTCCTGTTCTTCTTCTTATTGGTGTAATGTGATGCTATTAACTCATGTATATGTGCAGGCCTTCCTGTTCTTCTTCTTATTGGTGTAATGTGATGCTACTAACTCATGTATATGTGCAGGCCTTCCTGTTCCTCTTCTTATTGGTGGGCCTTCCTGTTCTTCTTCTTATTGGTGGGCCTTCCTGTTCTTCTTCTTATTGGTGTAATGTGATGCTACTAACTCATGTATATGTGCAGGCCTTCCTGTTCTTCTTCTTATTGGTGGGCCTTCCTGTTCTTCTTCTTATTGGTGTAATGTGATGCTACTAACTCATGTATATGTGCAGGCCTTCCTGTTCTTCTTCTTATTGGTGGGACTTCCTGTTCTTCTTCTTATTGGTGGGCCTTCCTGTTCTTCTTCTTATTGGTGGGCCTTCCTGTTCTTCTTCTTATTGGTGGGCCTTCCTGTTCTTCTTCTTATTGGTGGGCCTTCCTGTTCTTCTTCTTATTGGTGTAATGTGATGCTATTAACTCATTTATATGTGCAGGCCTTCCTGTTCTTCTTATTGGTGTAATGTGATGCTACTAACTCATGTATATGTGTAGGCCTTCCTGTTCTTCTTCTTATTGGTGGGCCTTCCTGTTCTTCTTCTTATTGGTGTAATGTGATGCTACTAACTCATGTATATGTGCAGGCCTTCCTGTTCTTCTTCTTATTGGTGGGCCTTCCTGTTCTTCTTCTTATTGGTGGGCCTTCCTGTTCTTCTTCTTATTGGTGGGCCTTCCTGTTCTTCTTCTTATTGGTGGGCCTTCCTGTTCTTCTTCTTATTGGTGTAATGTGATGCTACTGGCGGCAGAGAAGTCAGGCGCAGGAGAGCGGAAACTCATTTATATGTGCGGTCCTTCCTGTTCTTCTTAAGAAATAGTTATTCAATAAAGCAGTGAATTAGGAGCGTAAACTGTGCGGACCTTCCTGTTCTTCCTGTTCTTCTTAAGAAATAGTTGTGTTTAATGACCATAAAACACCGTCAACAGAATAATACAATAAATGAGTCAAACAAAACCCGGTCATTACCAGCATACCGTCGCACTACAACAAACAATTACAGACAAGGACATGGGGGGGAACAGAGGGTTAAATACACAACATGGAATTGATGGAATTGGAACCAGGTGTGATGGAAGACAAGACAAAACCAATGGAAAATGAAAAGTGGATCGGCGATGGCTACAAGGTCGGTGACGTCGACAACGGAAAGGGACCAACTC